>NC_057803.1:58754937-58770112 GCF_018294505.1 Triticum aestivum | reverse complement strand
TAGTTAGAATTGTTAGAAATTTTTTCTGTTTTTTAGTTATAGAAATAGTTATAAAAAAGTTAGAAATTTTTCTTTTTTTTGTTATAGAAACATTAGAAATGTTATACAAATGTTAGTTATATATATAGAAATGTTATAATTTTTTTTCTTCTGTTTTTTAGTTATAGAAATATTAGAAATGTTATAGAAATATTAGTTATATAGCATTGTTAGAAATGTTATAGGAATGTTAGTTATATAGAAATGTTAGAAATTTTAGTTATCAAAATCCAATCATTAAAAAATGTTACTTTTGCGGGCATATAGCTAGTATTTGTTCTCGACGATGCCCGGCCCGCATCCTCACCGTCGACCCATCCGCAACGACGTCCGGCTGACCCATGTCCGGGACTGGGCTCCGCCGGGCTGGCACTGGGAGGTGCTGCCTGGAGGGGCGCGCCGCTTGATGAGGAACCCGGCCCCGGGTCCCGTCGTCGACCCTGATCTCGCTTGGTGGCCTTCGCGTGGGCCAATTTCGGTGCGGAGGGTGCCGGCCCCGCCGGAGGTGGTACGTCGCCGTGTCAGGGAGGAGGACGAGCACGTCCATCGCTACATGGTTGCGTTAGAGGGCGGCAGGTTCTCCAATACCTGACAGTTTCTTCAGGGATCTCACTTCAGCTATGATCTTGTGAGGGTTCCTTCTCTTTGGGTGTCCACCGCCCGCGCCGCAGGAACCACGAGTGTCCTAGATTCTTCTGTAGTATTCGATCTTTATTAGCTACCTAGCCAGTGATGTACTCGATATATAATATTCGAGATGATGTATTCGAGATTATATATTATTCGAGATGATGTATTCGAGATTATATCTATTATTCAAGACGATGTATTCGAGATTATATCTATTATTCGAGACGATGTATTCGAGATTATATCTATTATTCGAGACGACTTATTCGAGATTATATTCGATGATGCTTATTATGTACTATGATTGATTCAGTTTTTCCTTATTAATTGATTGCATTCATGCATTGTAATTTGAATATATTTCTTTTGGATTAGTTAAACAAAACCTATGGCGGACAATACCAGCAGAGAGGGAGAAGAGGCCCTATTCAATATCATACGCAATCCTCGCGGGCCAGATGATGATCAGAATGAAGAAGATTATGATGGCTCCGAATATCTAAACAACACCGGGGAGGGTGATATGATATTCGATCGCGACGACCGAATAGATGAAGTCGTGAACTATGAACATGACGAACAAAATGTTGATCTTGAAACAACAAAGACCGGCGAGGTACATATATTTATATAAGCAGGCATCTGGTGATCATCACATGTTTTATATGACTTGAAGATATATTAATGAATCGATCTTTCTTCTTTCAGCCATCCGGATCGAGCAAATCTTCAGGCAACAGGGCAAAACGAGGCCTGAACAAAAAGTTGAAGGAGGGCGTAAGTACAATATCGAGGCAATCAGACCTAATGGCGAACCATTCGCGCCTAAGAAGATTGAGGACAAGTTCGTTCGTCAGTGCGGAGTTCTTGTGAAGGACCAACTCCTGATCTCCCTTCAAGAATGGAGAGAGCCATCAAAGCCACGTCCAGGAGTTACTTTTGTCGACGACAGACAAAAACAGTTGCTTTGGGAAACACTCATGGAACATTTCACCCTACCAGATCATTTCACAAAAGCAGATGTGGAGAAAGTCAAGGACGCTGCTCTTAGGAAGATGGCGGTTTCATTCAAGAACCACAAGATTCGTGAATGGGCCAAGTACGTCAACGGAGGAAGGAATACTCCAGTATTTGAGGGAACACTAGAGAACCAAAGTGCTCATTGGGACGATTTCGTGAAATTCAAGGATTCGGAATTATCTAAGGAACGGTCGAGAATAAACAAGGCCAATGCCGCAAAAAAGGATAAGTTCCATAAGCTGGGGCCAGGTGGCTGTGCGGTGGGAATGCCTAAGTGGGATAAGTCTGAGAAAGAGATGCTGGATGCAGGTGTCACTCCAGAAACATTGAGCTGCCCCCCCAGGTGTAGGACTTGGTTCTATGCGCATGGGGGGGAGTTGGACCCGAAGACAGGCAAAGTTTCCAAGAAGGCATGTCTAGACGGAGCCGAAGATAAGCTACTTGTTGCAATAGAAGAGGCTCGATCCGGGTTGTTCAAGCCCAACAGAGAGAACGATGAGCTTATGCGTGCCCTGGGAAATCCTGAACACCCGGGAAGAACACGAGGCATGGGCTCTATTCCGTGGTATGAGGGGTTTTCGGACTGGAACGCCGACTACAGAACCCGCGCGAGAAAGAAGATTGCGGAGGATAAGAAGAGGAAGATGGAGGAGGAGCAGAGGAAGCTAGACTATGAACGCCTTCAAGGCCTAGAATCAGCGCATGCGGACTTGGCAGTCAAATTCCAGCGGCAGCAGGAGCAGATCGACTCACTTAGCCAGCAAAGGGGGTCTCAGCAGCTAGCGGATGATCCAACAATGGATAGCACCGTCACATCCATGCCGAGAAGCAGCGTGGGTTCCTCCCCGGGCGACGCATTGCTGGATAGCTACCCAGTGGATGACATCATGGAGAACACTAACTGCGAGCTACACTTCAAAATGAAGAACATATCCATGAAGGTGGCGGACGCCCTTGCTTTTACAAATCCCCCCGAGGCAACCTTCCATTGCAACCCGATTCCAGCGGGCTATGCTCGTGTCTTGGTCGATGAGGTGGTGGACCAATATTCAGGGCTAGAGCTTGACGATGAGCACACACTAGGAGAGGCCAACCATCGTATCATCCTATGGAGAAAGGATTGCATCATCTTTCGAAGGCCACCGACACCGCGTCATCCGACTCCTCGTCACAGTCTGCCACCGAGTCAGCAGACTCCCGCTCCTCCAAGTCCACCAATGCGTCAGGCCACTCCTCCTCCAAGTCCGGCACAGCTTCAGGCCACTCCTCCTCCAAGTCCGGCAAAGCGTTAGGCCACTCCTCCAAGTCCGGCACAGCTTCAGGCCACTCCTCCTCCAAGTCCGGCACAGCTTCAGGCCACTCCTCCTCCTCCAACTCAGCCACGTCAGCCGTCTTCGCCGCCCCAGCAATCACGGAAGGGAGCCGCCTCAGCTATGGTGTGTAGCAGTACAAGTCGAGGTAGTACTGCAGGTACAGGCGGAGGCAAGCGATTTCAATATGGTCCAAGCCTCGCGCCTCTTCCGCAGAGGCCTTACGACAAGTCGAGGAGGAAAACATAGCCATATCGAAGGCCGAGGTGGAAGCCCATTTTGCACCGAAACCGCCACCGCCGCCAAGGGAGAAAGTGCCTGTGGAAAAGATTGACCACTTCATTCGTATGGCTAGACCACCAGCTGATAGAGGCAAGGGTGTCCCGATCTTTCGATGAGATGATAACTATCGATTTGGTGGAGACGACTTTGACGATCCGACTACAAACGTGCACGATGTTGCGCCTTAGCAATCGCTAAACCAACTCCGAGAGGTTACTGACGATGCTGGAAGCACGGTCAGCCTGACCACGAAGGTCTATTCCTGCAAGCAATCGAAGAACGAGCAAGAATATGATAAAGCAATCTGAATATTGCGAATATATATGAAGTATTGATAATGGTGGGGATCCGAAAAGTGGTCTTGGTCTGGTCGTTGGACACAAACGAAGCACACGAAGTTGCAATGGCTAACTTTTAACTAAACAAATCCCAAGGAAAAGCTACTAGATGGATCTACTTATATAGGAGCAGGGGGTGGCGGCCAAGGAGGTGGGAGGACGTCCCAAGGCAGCCTAAAACTAAATCTAGGTCGTACAAGGCCAATGGGCCCAAGTGGAGGTGATGTAACACCTTTGGACTTGTAGTTTGACTCGGATTCTGCTGCAGCATCAGATTGTTTCGTCCACAACTCAACGCTCCGGACGAATTTGAAGGTGATTCCAATTGGGTTGGAAAGTGCACGAAATCTAGTTTCCAACAAAAAAAAGAATCACCCAATTCGGAGTCTGTATGAAAAACTTGTGTGCGTTTTGAGTCAGGTGTGTCTGTGCAGTCCGAATCTGAATCCAGAACGTGAGAGACTTGGACTCTATCTTCTCTTGGGCCAAAAGTGACGTGAGAGAACTTTTTGGACAGCAAATAAACATCTCTTTCTTCCTTATCTTCATATGTGGATTGTACAAATGTCCCATACACCTGCAATTAGACAAAACACAAAAGTGTGTGAAGTATTTTTGTTCTGGATAACATAAATAGATTATTGAATAGTTTGCACTAGAAATCACCTGACAAATATGCATATATGCAATATTTTTGGTCATATCCAAGGTAGTCATGTCCTCATCATCCTCCCCTTCTTGAAAATAAAGTCGTCCTCGGCGTTGCTTAATCTGAAATGTGGCTAACAAAAAAGACAAGGTGTACATGTTGTATATGTATATGTCATCCATTTTTACTTCCCTCGATTTTTGCATATATGACACATGAATAGATGAGTAACTTGCATAGTTCATAAAATCTAAAGCCAAAAAATTAGCACAAGAAGTAGAAAGCATGAAAATATTGCAACTCAGTTTGCACATATAAGTGAAGCTCTTATTCATTTCAAAAGATTGACAATGTTCATCATTAAACCATCCCAACATTGGTGAATAAACCTTACTTGCATCAAATTTACATGCTACAACATGCTTAAATAAGCAAACATGCAATAAGTCATTCAACACAGAATCATCACCAAGATTAGAGGTCATATCAAAATGATTAAACATTGGTTCTTTTGCATCAATAGTTAATTCAATGGGTGCACTCAAAATTGTTGGTATTTCAGTTGTTTGATCACATGGCAAAGTCAAATTATCAACGTAGTCCTCTAAAATAGGTGGTGTGATCAAAGTAGTGGATAGCTCATCAGATGGTGCATTCAAATTGACAAGGCATTCATCATTCTCATGTAGAGATGGAAGATCAGTACCTTTGTCATTACCTCTTATGATCAACTCAGATGATGTAGCCACTCTCAGGGGCGATGTGTCACATGGTGGAGGTGATGTAGTCCTGACAACAACGGATGTGGTTGTCATAGTATGCCTAGTAGTTGAAGGAACAATCATATCAACTCTTGGAATGTGCACCGTGCGCTTGTTCTCCTCGTGGCCAACACGTCGTTTTATTTCCTGTTCAGCTTTGCAAGCAAGATGAAACAAATGGTCCATAGGATAACACTCTTCATGAATTAGTATCTCTTGAATATCACGGTTTAATCCTCCCCAAAATCTATCCATAAAATCATCTTCACTTTCTTCTAAAGAGGAATGCAACAAGGTAGTTTGTAAATCATCATAATATTTTGTTACAGTTTCACTACCTTGCTTTAAGTGTTGCAACTTCTTAATCATGTCACGAGTATAATAAGCAGGGACGAAAGTATGTCGCATGGCAAGTTTCAAATCATCCCAAGTAGTAGGTATATAATCAGGGTGTAACCGACAATATTCACTCCACCAAACCAAAGCATAACCAGTGAAAGAACCAACCGCAACCTTAACCTTTTTATGTTCATCGAAATTATGGGAAGCAAATATATTTTTTATGTCGAACTCCCATTCAATATATAAAGCAGGTTTAAAACGGCCATTAAATGGTGGTATAGATACATTAACCTGATCATGTGCATTTGGATGTTTGTGCACCTCTCGTGACGGTTGTGGTATTTGCAAAGGTGGTGGCACGTCTCCCGCGATCGACAAAGCCCATGAATTGACTGTGGATCCTGTCATGATTAGTAGAACAAGAAACAAAACCCAAAAATATTGTTCCTTCAACTACTAGGCATACTATGACAACCACATCCGTTGTTGTCAGGACTACATCACCTCCACCATGTGACACATCGCCCCCGAGAGTGGCTACATCATCTGAGTTGATCATAAGAGGTAATGACAAAGGTACTGATCTTCCATCTCTACATGAGAATGATGAATGCCTTGTCAATTTGAATGCACCATCTGATGAGCTACCCACTACTTTGATCACACCACCTATTTTAGAGGACTACGTTGATAATTTGACTTTGCCATGTGATCAAACAACTGAAATACCAACAATTTTGAGTGCACCCATTGAATTAACTATTGATGCAAAAGAACCAATGTTTAATCATTTTGATATGACCTCTAATCTTGGTGATGATTCTGTGTTGAATGACTTATTGCATGTTTGCTTATTTAAGCATGTTGTAGCATGTAAATTTGATGCAAGTAAGGTTTATTCACCAATGTTGGGATGGTTTAATGATGAACATTGTCAATCTTTTGAAATGAATAAGAGCTTCACTTATATGTGCAAACTGAGTTGCAATATTTTCATGCTTTCTACTTCTTGTGCTAATTTTTTGGCTTTAGATTTTATGAACTATGCAAGTTACTCATCTATTCATGTGTCATATATGCAAAAATCGAGGGAAGTAAAAATGGATGACATATACATATACAACATGTACACCTTGTCTTTTTTGTTAGCCACATTTCAGATTAAGCAACGCCGAGGACGACTTTATTTTCAAGAAGGGGAGGATGATGAGGACATGACTACCTTGGATATGACCAAAAATATTGCATATATGCATATTTGTCAGGTGATTTCTAGTGCAAACTATTCAATAATCTATTTATGTTATCCAGAACAAAAATACTTCACACACTTTTGTGTTTTGTCTAATTGCAGGTGTATGGGACATTTGTACAATCCACATATGAAGATAAGGAAGAAAGAGATGTTTATTTGCTGTCCAAAAAGTTCTCTCACGTCACTTTTGGCCCAAGAGAAGATAGAGTCCAAGTCTCTCACGTTCTGGATTCAGATTCGGACTGCACAGACACACCTGACTCAAAACGCACACAAGTTTTTCATACAGACTCCGAATTGGGTGATTCTTTTTTTATTGGAAACTAGATTTCGTGCACTTTCCAACCCAATTGGAATCACCATCAAATTCGTCCGGAGCGTTGAGTTGTGGATGAAACAATCTGATGCTGCAGCAAAATCCGAGTCAAACTACAAGGCCAAAGGTGTTACATCACCTCCACTTGGGCCCATTGGCCTTGTACGACCTAGATTTAGTTTTAGGCTGCCTTGGGACGTCCTCCGACCTCCTTGGCCGCCACCCCTTGCTCCTATATAAGTAGATCCATCTAGTAGCTTTTCCTTGGGATTTGTTTAGTTAAAAGTTAGCCATTGCAACTTCGTGTACTTCGTTTGTGTCCAACGACCAGACCAAGACCGCTTACGGATCCCCACCATTATCAATACCTCATATATATTTGCAATATTCAGATTGCTTTATCATATTCTTGCTCGTTCTTCGATTGCTTGCAGGAATAGACCTTCGTGGTCAGGTTGATCGTGCACCGGCGTGGTCAATAACCTCTGGAGATTGGTTTAGCAATTGCTAAGGCGCAACGTCGTGCATGTTTGTAGTCGGATTGTCAAAGTCATCTTCACCAAATCGATAGTTATCATCTCATCGAAAGATCGGGACACCCCGCCTCTATCATATGTGGATTGTACAAATGTCCCATACACCTGCAATTAGACAAAACACAAAAGTGTGTGAAGTATTTTTGTTCTCGATAACATAAATAGATTATTGAATAGTTTGCACTAGAAATCACCTGACAAATATGCATATATGCAATATTTTTGGTCATATCCAAGGTAGTCATGTCCTCATCATCCTCCCCTTCTTGAAAATAAAGCCGTCCTCGGCGTTGCTTAATCTGAAATGTGGCTAACAAAAGAGACAAGGTGTACATGTTGTATATGTATATGTCATCCATTTTTACTTCCCTTGATTTTTGCATATATGACACTTGAATAGATGAGTAACTTGCATAGTTCATAAAATCTAAAGCCAAAAAATTAGCACAAGAAGTAGAAGGCATGAAAATATTGCAACTCAGTTTGCACATATAAGTGAAGCTCTTATTCATTTCAAAAGATTGACAATGTTCATCATTAAACCATCCCAACATTGGTGAATAAACCGTACTTGCATCAAATTTACATGCTACAACATGCTTAAATAAGCAGACATGCAATAAGTCATTCAACACAGAATCATCACCAAGATTAGAGGTCATATCAAAATGATTAAACATTGGTTCTTTTGCATCAATAGTTAATTCAATGGGTGCACTCAAAATTGTTGGTATTTCAGTTGTTTGATCACATGGCAAAGTCAAATTATCAACGTAGTCCTCTAAAATAGGTGGTGTGATCAAAGTAGTGGGTAGCTCATCAGATGGTGCATTCAAATTGACAAGGCATTCATCATTCTCATGTAGAGATGGAAGATCAGTACCTTTGTCATTACCTCTTATGATCAACTCAGATGATGTAGCCACTCTCGGGGGTGATGTGTCACATGGTGGAGGTGATGTAGTCCTGACAACAATGGATGTGGTTGTCATAGTATGCCTAGTAGTTGAAGGAACAATCATATCAACTCTTGGAATGTGCACCGTGCGCTTGTTCTCCTCGTGGCCAACACGTTGTTTTATTTCCTGTTCAGCTTTGCAAGCAAGATGAAACAAATGGTCCATAGGATAACACTCTTCATGAATTAGTATCTCTTGAATATCATGGTTTAATCCTCCCCAAAATCTATCCATAAAATCATCTTCACTTTCTTCTAAAGAGGAATGCAACAAGGTAGTTTTTAAATCATCATAATATTTTGTTACAGTTTCACTACCTTGTTTTAAGTGTTGCAACTTCTTAATCATGTCACGAGTATAATAAGCAGGGACGAAAGTATGTCGCATGGCAAGTTTCAAATCATCCCAAGTAGTAGGTATATAATCAGGGTGTAACCGACAATATTCACTCCACCAAACCAAAGCATAACCAGTGAAAGAACCAACCGCAACCTTAACCTTTTTATGTTCATCGAAATTATGGGAAGCAAATATATTTTTTATGTCGAACTCCCATTCAATATATAAAGCAGGTTTAAAACGGCCATTAAATGGTGGTATAGATAAATTAACCTGATCATTTGCATTTGGATGTTTGTGCACCTCTCGTGACGGTTGTGGTATTTGCAAAGGTGGTGGCACGTCTCCCGCGATCGACAAAGCCCATGAATTGACTCTGGATCCTGTCATGATTAGTAGAACAAGAAACAAAACCCAAAAATAATGTTCCTATAACTACTAGGATGTGGTGGTAAAACGCTCACAGTAAAGCAAATATCAATGTCTTACAAGTTCTTACCATGCAGCAGGCGGTGATCGGCAACCAGCGGTGTCAAGTAACTCCGAATATTGAGTAAAGTGATTGCCAGGGGAGCGTACGTATACACGGTGTAGAAATATGTGGAGCTGGGTTGGCTATATATGGTAGCAAAAGATTAGCAATAATCAATTCAAAGATGCAATGTTGAATAAACGCTCAACGACGGTACTGTGCTGGTCCTAGGCTAGACCGGACTAGAGACGCGAGCCTAGAACACTAATGAGGTCACGGCGTAGCACAACTAGCATCAATGAAGGATACTAAGTAGCTCTTGACAGCAAGATATAAGTGAAGATCACAACAGCAGTGAAGATAATGAGGTGAAACAACAACCAAGCAGGATATATCAACAACTTTGTCTCCAACTTTCCTCTGAAAAAGTTTGTGCCGATTTTTTTGTTTTTTTTTCTTCTCTCTTTTTTTTTCCTCACACTTTTTTTTCTTTCTCTCCTTTTTTTTTTCTCTAACTTTTTTTCCTTTTTTTTCTCTCGTTTTTTTCTCCCTCTTTCCAAAACAAACTAGATAAGATGCAGATTGGATCAAGTGAAGATGTGAACGATCTCAACTATTATTATGACAATGAATGGTGGGTAGCACGTGGTGGAAATTGATGGATGGGTGGTGGACAGCGGAAGAGATAATGATGCAGCGGTGGCGTGACTAATATGAACAGAACTCGAAACTCTAAACGAACTAGACACTAAGACCAGCAACTTGACACGACGATGCAATCGATAATTCAACTATGCAATCAATGAAAAGAAAATTGCAAAGGCTCAGACTGGCTTGGACCAAGGATGAATAGATCTAACTCTTTTTTGTGGCTTTTTCTTGGACAATAGGTAAGAAAGTAAATCTAATCTAGGAAAACTGGAAATTCTCACCGAGCAACCTGAAAACTGATACCACTTGATAGAGGCGAGGGTGTCCCGATCTTTCGATGAGATGATAACTATCGATTTGGTGGAGATGACTTTGACGATCCGACTACAAACGTGCACGACGTTGCGCCTTAGCAATCGCTAAACCAACTCCGAGAGGTTACTGACGATGCTGGAAGCACGGTCAGCCTGACCACGAAGGTCTATTCCTGCAAGCAATCGAAGAACGAGCAAGAATATGATAAAGCAATCTGAATATTGCGAATATATATAAAGTATTGATAATGGTGGGGATCCGAAAAGTGGTCTTGGTCTGGTCGTTGGACACAAACGAAGCACACGAAGTTGCAATGGCTAACTTTTAACTAAACAAATCCCAAGGAAAAACTACTAGATGGATCTACTTATATAGGATCAAGGGGTGGCGGCCAAGGAGGTGGGAGAACGTCCCAAGGCAGCCTAAAACTAAATCTAGGTCGTACAAGGCCAATGGGCCCAAGTGGAGGTGATGTAACACCTTTGGACTTGTAGTTTGACTCGGATTCTGCTGCAGCATCAGATTGTTTCGTCCACAACTCAACGCTCCAGACGAATTTGAAGGTGATTCCAATTGGGTTGGAAAGTGCACGAAATCTAGTTTCCAACAAAATAAGAATCACCCAATTCGGAGTCCGTATGAAAAACTTGTGTGCGTTTTGAGTGAGGTGTATCTGTGCAGTCCGAATCTGAATCCAGAACGTGAGAGACTTGGACTCTATCTTCTCTTGGGCCAAAAGTGACGTGAGAGAACTTTTTGGACAGCAAATAAACATCTCTTTCTTCCTTATCTTCATATGTGGATTGTACAAATGTCCCATACACCTGCAATTAGACAAAACACAAAAGTGTGTGAAGTATTTTTGTTCTGGATAATATAAATAGATTATTGAATAGTTTGCACTAGAAATCACCTGACAAATATGCATATATGCAATATTTTTGGTCATATCCAAGGTAGTCATGTCCTCATCACCAGCTCCCAAGCCTGTTGACACAGACTATGAGCGCCACCTCAGGAAGTTAAATTGAGCACGTCTACAGAAAGAGGCGAGCTCGAGCTCGAGCAAATCAGCTGGCAAAAAATGCGGTAAAACCATTCCCCAGCTGGGAGAACAGGCGGCGCAATCAATCCCCCCGCTTGTTGTGCCAACAACACATGAGAGTAGGCGCGCCCAATATTATTGTGGGCAAACCGTTAACGTTCCCGGGCTGGGCGATGTGGTAATAACCGAGGAGCATATTGCGCAGGCTGAATCGATCGGGATCACTGTTGAACAATTCCTCGATATCGAGCCCATGTCTCCGACTAGAGAGGAGGAAATAAAACGGAAATATGCCCGGGGCCAACCTTTGGTCGAGCTAGAGGAGGTCAATAAGCTCCCAACGAGAATGTATGCATTGCATCAATGGTACATGGACATTACCAAGATTTCCAATCGAGAGTCCCTCATGGTGAATGTCAACGAGGAGCATTACTACAATAAGAAAGCTGTGACCATTGAGTATTCAGAACTTTTTCAGCTATACAATAAAGACGCACTCGACAAATCTATCGTCAGTTGCTATTGTCTGTAAGTGATTTCTTTCTGTAATTTAAGTCTCAAGCTAGCTGATCATTTTGATCAATCATTACCTGTAATTATCCTCACTATATTCTTTTCTGTGGTATTATGCAGGATGAAGATTTATGAAATGAAAAAAGGTGGATGCTATGGCATTGGGTTCGTTGACCCAAATACCATTAATGAATACACATGGAAAATAGATTCATATCACGCAAAATGTGTAGAGGAAAGCATGCTACATTTCTTCAAGGAACTCAAATACAATGAAGATATACTACTTCCTTACAACTTCCAGTGAGTCACACTATCTTGTACTACAAATTCTGTTTTTCCCTACTAGCTATAGCTACATGTTTTTGCTTACATATATATGCCCGCTTAATTAAGACATGCAAACGTGTGTGCATGCAGATTTCACTGGATCTTGTTAATCATTAAAGTTGATGAAGTAACAGTTGAAGTACTAGACTCGCTACTTAAGAAAGCAAGTGACTACAGCATCGTGAAGGTGATAGTCAACAGGTAATTTCAATCATTATTAACTATATCTCGGCCTATTTAATTAGTTCGTCATTTCCTGATAACAACTATTTAATAACCCATTTATTCATTTTCTTTGTCGGCGGGCAGGGCTTGGGCAAAGTTCATCAGGGTCACTCCAGGCCCATGGAAACAAAGTCTGAAATGGTATCGACCCAAGGTAAGTAATTAAGTAGTACTAGCTAGCTGCCATCTCTTTAATTATCATGCTTGATTAATTATTATCTGATCAAAATTCCATTCTCGTAAAGGCCCTGAAGCAGGCGTCGGGGAATGATCTATGTGCATACTACGTTTGCGAGAACATTCGCATGATGGCGTCCGAAAGGAGCAAATCTCAAAGACAGGAGTGGGTACGATATCGATTGTCAGAACACTATTCACAATTTTTACACCATTATCGATATCTAGTCACACAACTAATACACATGCATATTGATCTCCTTCTTAACAGTTCAAAGAGGTGCGGGACAAGCTCCTAGTACAGGACCGCATAGAAGCAATTCAAGAGGAAATAGCGGGATTTTTGCTCGACCATCATAGATCCCAAAGGAGAATACTATTACCCGCTACCGCCCCCATGAACCACTTCCAATTGTTATCGTGCTCCGAAGGCACCAATTAGCTAGGCTAATGCCACTGGCTTTGAAAGCACCAATTAGGAGAAATTGTATATATATACACGTGTGTATATATGTGTGAATTAATTAATGGTGGTTGTGAGTCATTTGATGATATATATATATATATATTATGATCGGTTCTACTAGAAATTCTATTTATATATATGCATAACGTGTATAATATGTAGTATCGTAAAATACTAGCAAACGAAAAAGAATTAAATGGAAAACACAAAATTAAATGAAAAAGAAATCATAAACCCAAAACCCCCCAACATTTTAATACCGGTTGGTGACACCAACCGGTACTAAAGGGCTCCCTGCCCCTGAAGCTGGCTCGTGCCACGTGGTTGCCCTTTAGCACCGGTTCGTGCTGAACCGGTACTAAAGGGGGGGCCTTTAGTGCCTACATTTTAGCGCCGGTTACCAAACCGGCACTAAAGGGCCTTACGAACCGGTGCTATTGCTCGGTTCTGCACTAGTGAAAGCATCTATCCTGATATTCCTACTGCAGAGTTCCCTGAAGAATTGTCCCAACTCTGCAACTGCTCTGTATAAGTCAGGGCGGACCAATCCTCTAAGGATAACAGGTAAAACCCTTTGAAGTAGGACGTGGCAGTCATGAGTTTTCAACCCTTATACCTTGTTTCCATCTGCACTGACTCTCCTTTCAGGGTTGGAAGCAAATCCATGTGGGAATCTCACACGTGACAGGACCTCGCAGAATTCTTTTCTTTTTACCTTGTCCAAGACGTACACAGCTGGTGCCATATCCCGTGGTTTACCTTCATCTTGCACCTGCAAATCCTTTCTGATGCCCAGGTGTGTCAAATCAATCCTAGATTTTAAGGTATCTTTTGTCTTGCCTTCAATATTAAGAAGTGTGCCGATAATGCTGTCACATATATTTTTCTCGATGTGCATCACATCAAGATTATGTCGCAGATCCAAATCTTTCCAATACTCCAAGTCCCACAAAGTGGACCTGTGGGTAAACAATAATCTCTCTTCTACCCTGCCACGCTTCCTTTTCCTACTACCATTACCAGGATGGTTTCCTGGTCTAATATGCCTGACTTTCTCTAATTCCACTTGCAACTCATTGGCGGTGAGCCTCTTTGGCGCATCACGGTTTTCATGCTTTGCATTGAACACAACTTAAGGGAATTTATACAACATCACCATCTTTCCATCTTGATGATTTTGCACAGTTGACTGGGGTCTTGTAACTGAATTCATACAACTGCTACACGGGCAGAGCACATCTGATTTCGGACCACCGTACTCAGCTCTGATAAAGTTCATGAAGTTTTCAACCCCCTCGACATATGCAGCGGAGAATCTTCGAGCAGAAGTTATCCAAGTCCTGTCCATCTGTTAGACATATAAATTAGTTCTTCTACTAGATATTACAGGAAAAACATATATGCTTTTTTATAAAGTCCATAAAAAAATACCTAGGTCGATGTCTAAAGCTATGGCAAGATATTTGGACGTGCAGATCTAAGTAACGAAATATATGTAAAGCTAATTCAGCAAATAGATTTGAGTGCCAAATTATGGCAGGCTGTTTCAGCAGTCAATGAGGCCGAGCACACAGCCATTGAACTATCGAAGGCCATCGCAGCAACAAAGATCGAGTATAAAACAGTGTAGAGCTATTTCACCTAACAGATTGGCTACTAGACCATGGCAATCTACGTCACAATAAATATATGGCAGGATATTTTAGCAACTAATCAGCCTTGGCATGCCATCTCAGCTAAGCAGATTGAGTGCAGAACAGGGCAAGGAAGCTTCTTAAGCAAAGCATATTGACAGTAAACTACTCCGGCAAACAGTGAGATTAACAGCGTCTATCAGCTAACATTTAGCGCTACACCGACATGAACGGGGCCTCGGTCTAGAATGCGCGTACTGTGGGAGAAGCTGACCGCCGTGCGTCTCCACACGAACATCGGCAGCGGTGGCGGCGCTGACCGTCGGGCGCCTCCACAAGAACGTAGCCAGAGGTGGCGGCGCGGCTAGAGGACGGTAGTCTACGAGAGCGTACTGTGGGAGCAAGAGGATCGCCGAACCGCGGCGCGGGCGTATCGGCGCGGCGGGGAGGGCGGCTTTGGCAGAGCGAATGGAGTGGAGGGGGACAGTGGGAGGGGGTTTGGGGAATATTATTGGCTAGTTGGCCGAAGGGCGGTTGAATCAGATTTGGGGGGAATTTTTGGGTGTGTGTG
>NC_057803.1:58729012-58754676 GCF_018294505.1 Triticum aestivum | reverse complement strand
GCATTGTCGGTTTCTCCAAGTGCAGTCCCACCTGTCAGTGAAGAGGCAAGCCGAAGCGTGTTCCGTTTGCGTGAGCCGTGTGCAGGCCCGAACGTGTGTGGGGTGCAATGCGACCACAACAGGAGTGCTGTGAGTGTACCGCCTTTTTTCCTTTTAAACTAGGTGCTTCACCCCCTCAAAAAAAATTTGTTGCTTCACGCGATCCATCGATACTACTACTAGTAATCCGGTAATCCCGACTAAAACGGCGCGGCCAGGTCTTTTCCCGCGCAATATGCTGGGAGGTCGTCTTAGTTGGGTTTTTTAGGACGAGTAATGCTACACCTACGTAATCCCAGTTACGTAATTAATGTAATGTGAAACGTGTGAGCTGTTGATTGTAGATTGGGGGGAGGGAGGGGCCCACCACCATGAAAATTAGGGGAGGAGAGAGAGAGGCAATTTACCTTAACCCTTTCGTAGGTTCCCGTAGATGTAGAAAGATGTGAAATGCGTGAATGTGTAGTGGACGTACTATTGGAGTGCCTAAGATAATTTGTGTATGTATAGACCCTATGTGTTTATTTTACTTTGAATGTTAGATTTGTCTCGGTTCAATAAAAAGCAGAGTTGGTGATGATGGTGTGCCTGTCATCCTGCAATATAGGTCGTCCGATCTATATCTAACGGATAGGAAGGAAACTATGACAATTTACCCACACTCGTCTCCACATTTGCAGATGAGGCTTTCCCTCATTCATCCTTTTCTCCCACAAGATCTTGATCTTCCGTGCAACGCACGGGCATCTTGCTAGTACTCCTACAATATGTATATTATTGTGAAAGTTCATATACACCGGCCGAGATTAATGCAAACATGACAGATTTTCATTACATTTTGAACTTTTATAGGACAGAAAAATAAAAGAAACCCGACCCTAAACCTATTCTATGGCGGCGACCGACGTCCTCCATCTGCGATCTCTATGTACGAGGGCGGGGTTCAAGACCCGTGAAGTGAAGGTGCGGTCTCCGGCGAGGAAGAGTAGAACACGTGATACAGACCGGCCAGTTGGCACACCATGCCCTGCCGCCTCCCATGCCCTACTCATCCTCGGAGGAGTCCCCGACCTCGGCGGTGCCAGACGTTGGACGACGACAAGTAGGACGCGTGGCTGACGGTGCTCCCGTCGTCGGCCGCTAGCGTGGCCACCTCTTGTGCGGTTGCGTCCGCGTCCAGCTACGCCGCTATTGCGTCGCGAGAGGCGACTTGAGCGAGGGCGGCAACCTCGAGCTTCATCCCCGAAGACAAGCTCTCTCGTAGAGCGTTCGCACTTGCGGTCATGGCGGATGTGGTGCCAGGTAGGAGGACGATGTGCTATGGTGTGGAGATTAGATGGGCGTTGCCGCTTTAAGTAGCGCATTCCGGTGAGGCCAAGCGTCTGGGTGCGTCATTAAGTCGCCGGAGTTGGTTCCTCGGGCACCGAGCCTCTTAATGACGACATACGAATGGACGACATGAATGCGGGCAGCTGGCGCCTGCTGGGAATGCACCACGTGACGGCGCGAGGGACAAGGGTTTTGGTGTGTCAGGGTAGTTAGCTGCGGTCATGGCAACGTTGGAGATGCCCTTTGCTCATATGCGATCCCCGCATGTCATTGAAAAAGCAAGACGACCCGGCATGGTCTCAGGTCCAGAGGATGCAGTTGGCCGCGCTACACCACTCCGCGGACACGTCACGGCGCCCCGTGCATCCTCGACCAGCCGGGTGTTGGGGTGTGTTTGGATTGTGGCCAAAGTGCACCTTACCAAAAATTTTGGTCATGACCCAAAGATTGGTCTTTGTTTGGATGGTTGCCATTTTCTGGCATGCCAATGAAGTCTAGCCAACTCTAGTTCATTTTTCTTGCCAATGTCGACCAAATCATGGGCAACCAATACCTCAACCAAAAATTTTGGCATGACCCAAAGATTGGTCTTTGTTTGGATGGTTGTCATTTCTTTGGCATGCCAATGAACTCTAGCCAACTCTAGTTCATTTTTCTTGCCAATGTCGGCCAAATCATGGGCAACCAATACCTCAACCAAAAATTTGGCTACCCAATGCTTTGATGAGGCAACCTTGGGCACAAACCAAACATACCATTGGTCGTGCCACAACACTAACGTCACCCTCGGCACACTGAAACCGACTGTGTCTAGCGATGATATGAGCATGTCGCTCACCGCGGTCGCGTGTCCAGAGGCGATGCTGGAGCTGTGCCCCGTTGTTGGCCCCAACGACCCACATGAATGGTTGTCGGTGGTGAGGAGGTCGTGGGCCAGCTTCTCCATTGGACTAGTCTGCGCTACGTCGTCCCGACGGGTGTGCCCCACATGTCGGTTTCCCTGTTTTCCCAGCCATATTCGAGCGTCTGTGCTCCGCGTTGCGCATTAGGCCTTTCACTATGCAGGCCAAGCGAGACAACTTATTGTTTATTTGAGCCGTTCAAGTATAATCATGTGGCGTTTGCTTATTTCTCATTCCTCTCCAACCCTCTTCTCCATCGATCATGTCGCCCTCCAGTCGAGTCCATCCTCCCGCCTGCCTCATTTGAACATTCCGCCGAGTATCATTCGCATGTACCCACCCTAGTCCTCTTTCAATAGATCTCCGGACCTCGAGATGAAATCGAGAGGGAACGAGTGGGGGCACGTGATACCTAAGGCGGATTCAAAATTTTGAATCGGTGATCATAGCATCCGCAAATCATATATAAAGGGTATTCAATGTTCGTTTCGGTTTTGAACGTACAATATACTCCCTCCTATCCTTTCTAGTTTACATATAAGTTTTATTTGTAGTCAAAGTATCTTCACTTTGATCAAAAAGGTATCAACATTCAACAACGCCCAATCAATATTGTTAGATTCGTACGTACTCCTAGATTTTGTACTCGAGATGGTTTCCAATTTGACTATTGACAAGATTAATAGTACATGAGATGTATAATGTGAAAATTATATCATTGGAAGCTCCTTTCACATATGAATTTGACGGTATGCTTTGTGTAAGATGCATGTCATATATTATTACTCTAACATTTGGTCAAAGTTAGCCTCGAAAAACGCATTAGACCCTGTATGCTTTGTGTAAGTTGCATGTCATATATTATTACTCTACCATTTGTGTAAGTTGCATGTCATATATTATTACTCTAACATTTGGTCAAAGTAGTATAGTGGAAGTGGATCCTCTGACGTATGTATCCCTGCCTTACCCTCCCTTTCGGTCACTTACTGGCGGACCCCATGCTTGCTAGGCCCCGCATGTTAGTTACTCAATGGGTTCGACCATGTCAGGGGATCCTCATCCGTAGTATACTCCCTCTGTTTTTATTTACTCCACATAAAACGGAGGGAGCGGTGGTATAATAAATGACGCGGGCGGGGGAGGGGGAGGGACGTCGGTTTGCTCTCAACTGCGGTCCCACAAGCGAGCGAAAACGCAAGACGAAGCGTGTTCCATTCGGTGAGCGACATGGAGGGTCCAGCATGCCGGGCTGCAACGCGAACGCGACAAGAGCGATGTACAGTCAAAACCGAATGACCGGTCGTCACCAGAACCACTATTCACACCAGAACCTTCGCTGCTTGGCCTACGCCAGCCACTGCCCTAAAACCACACCAAATCTCCTGCCCATTCCCCCACCTTCCGATCCCCTAGCCCGCATCAAGCATCCCCTAGTTCGCAGAAAGCCATGGTGCGCCGCAATATCACTTACTACAAGATGCTGACGCCGGAGCGCCGCACAGAAATCTGTTGGGGAACGTAGTAATTTCAAAAAAAAATCCTACGCACATGCAAGATCATGGTGATGCATAGCAACGAGAGGGGAGAGTGTAATATACATACCCTCGTAGACCGACAGTGGAAGCGTTATGATAACGCAGTTGATGTAGTCGTACGTCTTCACGGCCTGATCGATCAAGCACCGAAACTATGACACCTCCGAGTTCTAGCACATGTTCAGCTCGATGATGATCCCCGGACTCCGATCCAGCAAAGTGTCGGGGAAGAGTTCTGTCAGCATGACGGCGTGGTGACGATCTTGATGTTCTACTGTCGCAGGGCTTCGCCTAAGCACCACTACAATATTATCGAGGACTATGGTGGAAGGGGGCACCGCACACGGCTAAGAGAACGATCTTGGAGATCAACTTGTGTGTCTAGGCGTGCACCCTGCCCCCGTATATAAAGGAGCAAGGGTGGGGGGCTGGCCCTAGGAGGAGGCGTGCCGGAGGAGTCCTACTCCTACCGGGAGTAGGACTCCCCCCTTTCCCTAGTTGGATTAGGACTTGGGGGGAAGGAGGAGAGGGAAGAAAGGAAAGGGGGGCGCCACCCCCTCCTTGTCCAATTCGGACTTGGGGGGGGGAGGGGCGAGCGGCAGCCCCTAGGCCTCCTCTCCTCTTCTTCCACTAGGCCCATTAAGACCCATTAGGTTACCGGGGGGTTCCGGTAACCTCCCGGTACTCCGGTAAAATGCCGATTTCACCCGGAACACTTCTGATGTCCAAACAGAAGGAAATATGCCCTAGAGGCAATAATAATGTTATTATTTTATCTCCTTATATCATGATAAATATTTATCATTCATGCTAGAATTGTATTATCCGTAAACATAATACTTGTGTGAATACATAAACAAACTAAATGTCACTAGTATGCCTCTACTTGACTAGCTCATTAATCAAAGATGGTAAGTTTCCTAACCATAGACATGTGTTGTCATTTGATTAACGGGATCACATTATTACGAGAGTGATGTGATTGACATGACCCATTCCATTAGCTTAGCACCCGATCATTTAGTATGTTGCTATTGCTTTCTTCATAACTTATACATGTTCCTATGACTATGAGATTATGCAACTCCCGTTTGCCGGAGGAACACTTTGTGTGCTACCAGGTGATTATAAAGGTGCTCTACAGGTGTCTCCAAAGGTACATGTTGGGTTGGCGTATTTCGAGATTAGGATTTGTCACTCCGATTGTCGGAGAGGTATCTCTGGGCCCTCTCGGTAATGCACATCACCTAAGCCTTGCAAGCAATGCAACTAATGAGTTAGTTGCAAGATGATGTATTACGGAACGAGTAAAGAGACTTGCCGGCAATGAGATTAAACTAGGTATTGAGATACCGACGATCGAATCTCGGGCAAGTAACATACCGATGACAAAGCGAACAACGTATGTTGTTATGCGGTCTGACCGATAAAAGATCTTCGTAGAATATGTGGGAGCCAATATGAGCATCCAGGTTCCGCTATTGGTTATTGACCGGAGACGTGTCTCGGTCATGTCTAAATTGTTCTCGAACCCGTAGGGTCCGCACGCTTAAGGTTTCGATGACAGTTATATTATGAGTTTATTAGTTTTGATGTACTGAAGTTAGTTCGGAGTCCCGGATATGATCACGGACATAACAGGAGTCTCGAAATGGTCGAGACATAAAGATTGATATATTGGACGGCAATATTCGGACACCGGAAGTGTTCCGGGGAAGTTTCAGATAAAACCGGAGTACCGGGGGGTTACCGGAACCCCCCGGGGGGTTAATGGGCCTCATGGGCCTAAAGTGGAGAAGAGGAGGGGCGGCCAAGGCAGGCCGCGCGCCCCCTCTCCCCCTAGTCCGAATTGGACAAGGAGGGATGGGCGGCGCCCCCCTTTCCTTCCTCTCCTCTCTCCCTTCCTCCCCCCTCTCCTACTTGGAAAAGGAAAAGGAGGGAGTCCTACTCCCGGTAGGAGTAGGACTCCTCCCTGGCACGCCTCATCATGGCCGGCCGCCCCTCCCCCTTACTCCTTTATATACGGGGGCAGGGGGCACCTCTAGACACAACAATTGATCCTTGAGATCTCTTAGCCGTGTGCTGTGCCCCCCTCCACCATAATCCTCGATAATATTGTAGCGGTGCTTAGGCGAAGCCCTGCGACGGTAGAACATCAAGATCATCACCACGCCGTCGTGCTGACGGAACTCTTCCCCGACACTTTGCTGGATCGAAGTCCGGGGATCGTCATCGAGCTGAACGTGTGCTAGAACTCGGAGGTGCCGTAGTTTCGGTGCTTGATCGGTCGGGCCGTGAAGACGTATGACTACATCAACCGCATTGTTATAACGCTTCCACTTTCGGTCTGCGAGGGTACGTAGACAGCACTCTCCCCTCTCATTGCTATGCATCACCATGATCTTGCGTGTGCGTAGGAAAACGTTTGAAATTACTACGTTACCCAACAGTGGCATCAGAGCCTAGGTTTTATGTGTTGATGTTATTTGCACGAGTAGAACACAAGAGTTGTGGGCGATATAAGTCATACTGCTTACCAGTATGTCATAATTTGGTTCGGCGGTATTGTTGGATGAAGCGGCCCAGACCGACATTACGTGTATGCTTACGCGAGACTGGTTCTACCGACGTGCTTTGCACACAGGTGGCTGGCGGGTGTCAGTTTCTCCAACTTTAGTTGAACCGAGTATGGCTACGCCCGGTCCTTGCGAAGGTTAAAACAGCACCAACTTGACAAACTATCATTGTGGTTTTGATGCGTAGGTAAGATTGGTTCTTGCTTAAAGCCCGTAGCAGCCACGTAAAACTTGCAACAACAAAGTAGAGGACGTCTAACTTGTTTTAGTAGGGTATGTTGTGATGTGATATGGTCAAGACATGATGCTAAATTTTATTGGATGAGATGATCATGTTTTGTAACTGAGTTATCGGCAACTGGCAGGAGCCATATGGTTGTCGCTTTATTGTATGCAATGCAACTGCGCTGTAATGCTTTACTTTATCACTAAGCGGTAGCGATAGTCGTGGAAGCATAAGATTGGCGAGACGACAACGATGCTACGATGGTGATCAAGGTGTCGCGCCGGTGACGATGGTGATCATGACGGTACTTCGGATATGGAGATCACAAGTACAAGAAGATAATGGCCATATCATATCACTTATATTGATTGCATGTGATGTTTATCTTTTATGCATCTTATCTTGCTTTGATTGACGGTAGCATTATAAGATGATCTCTCACTAATTATCAAGTAGTGTTCTCCCTGAGTATGCACCGTTGCCAAAGTTCGTCGTGCCCAGACACCACGTGATGATTGGGTGTGATAAGCTCTACGTCCATCTACAACGGGTGCAAGCCAGTTTTTGCACACGCAGAATACTCAGGTTAAACTTGACGAGCCTAGCATATGCAGATATGGCCTCGGAACACTGAGACCGAAAGGTCGAGCGTGAATCATATAGTAGATATGATCAACATAGCAATGTTCACCATTGAAAACTACTCCATTTCACGTGATGATCGGTTATGGTGTAGTTGATTTGGATCACGTAATCACTTAGAAGATTAGAAGGATGTCTTTCTTCGTGGGAGTTCTTAAGTAATATGATTAATTGAACTTAAATTTATCATGAACTTAGTACCTGATATTATCTTGCTTGTTTATGTTTGATTGTAGATAGATGGCCCGTGCTGTTGTTCCATTGAATTTTAATGTGTTCCTTGAGAAAGCAAAGTTGAAAGATGATGGTAGCAATTACACGGACTGGGTCCGTAACTTGAGGATTATCCTCATTGCTGCACAGAAGAATTACGTCCTGGAAGCACCGCTGGGTGCCAGGCCTGCTTCTGGAGCAACACCAGATGTTATGAACGTCTGGCAGAGCAAAGCTGATGACTACTCGATAGTTCAGTGTGCCATGCTTTACGACTTAGAATCGGGACTTTAACGATGTTTTGAACGTCATGGAGCATATGAGATGTTCCAGGAGTTGAAGTTAATATTTCAAGCAAAAGCCCGGATTGAGAGATATGAAGTCTCCAATAAGTTCTATAGCTGCAAGATGGAGGAGAACAGTTCTGTCAGTGAGCATATACTCAAAATGTCTGGGTATAATAATCACTTGATTCAATTGGGAGTTAATCTTCCAGATGATTGCGTCATTGACAGAATTCTCCAATCATTGACACCTAGCTACAAGAGCTTCGTGATGAACTATAATATGCAAGGGATGAATAAGACTATTCCCGAGCTCTTCGCAATGCTAAAAGCTGCGGAGGTAGAAATCAAGGAGCATCAAGTGTTGATGGTTAACAAAACCACTGGTTTCAAGAAAAAGGGCAATGGGAAGAAGAAGGGGAACTTCAAGAAGAACAGCAAGCAAGTTGCTACTCAAGAGAAGAAACCCAAATCTGGACCTAAGCCTGAAACTGAGTGCTTCTACTGCAAGCAGACTGGTCACTGGAAGCGGAACTACCCGAAGTATTTGGCGGATAAGAAGGATGGCAAGGTGAACAAAGGTATATGTGATATACATGTTATTGATGTGTACCTTACTAGAGCTCGCAGTAGCACCTGGGTATTTGATACTGGTTCTATTGCTAATATTTGCAACTCGAAACAGGGACTACGGATTAAGCGAACACTGGCGAAGGACGAGGTGACGATGCGTGTGGGAAATGATTCCAAAGTCGATGTGATCGCGGTCGACACGCTACCTCTACACCTACCATCGGGATTAGTATTAGACCTAAATCATTGTTATTTGGTGCTAGCGTTGAGCATGAACATTATATCTGGATCTTGTTTAATGCGAGACGGTTATTAATTTAAATCAGAGAATAATGGTTGTTCTATTTATATGAGTAATATCTTTTATGGTCATGCACCCTTGAATAATGGTCTATTTTTGATGAACCTCGATAGTAGTGATACACATATTCATAATGTTGAAACCAAAAGATGTAGAGTCGATAATGATAGTGCAACTTATTTGTGGCACTGCCGTTTAGGTCATATCGGTATAAAACGCATGAAGAAACTCCATACTGATGGACTTTTGGAATCACTTGATTATGAATCACTTGGTACTTGCGAACCGTGCCTCATGGGCAAGATGAATAAAACACCGTTCTCCGGTACTATGGAGAAAGCAACAGATTTGTTGGAAATCATACATACAGATGTCTGTGGTCCAATGAATGTTGAAGCTCGTGGTGGATATCGTTATTTTCTCACCTTCACAGATGATTTAAGCAGATATGGGTATATCTACTTAATGAAACATAAGTCTGAAACATTTGAAAGGTTCAAAGAATTTCAGAGTGAAGTTGAAAATCATCATAACAAGAAAATAAAGTTTCTACGATCTGATCATGGAGGAGAATATTTGAGTTGCGAGTTTGGTCTACATTTGAAACAATGCGGAATAGTTTCGCAACTCACGCCACCCGGAACACCACAGCGTAATGGTGTGTCCGAACGTCGTAATCGTACTTTACTTGATATGGTGCGATCTATGATGTCTCTTACAGATTTACCGCTATCGTTTTGGGGTTATGCTTTAGAGACGGCCGCATTCACGTTAAATAGGACACCATCAAAATCCGTTGAGACGACGCGTTATGAACTATGGTTTGGCAAGAAACCAAAGTTGTCGTTTCTGAAAGTTTGGGGCTGCGATGCTTATGTGAAAAAACTTCAACCTGATAAGCTCGAACCCAAATCGGAGAAATGTGTCTTCATAGGATACCCAAAGGAGACTGTTGGGTACACCTTCTATCACATATCCGAAGGCAAGACATTTGTCGCTAAGAATGGATCCTTTTTAGAGAAGGAGTTTGTCTTGAAAGAAGTGAGTGGGAGGAAAGTAGAACTTGATGAGGTAACTGTACCTGCTCCCTTATTGGAAAGTAGTACATCGCAGAAACCGGTTTCTATGACACCTACACCAATTAGTGAGTAAGCTAATGATAATGATCATGAAACTTCAGAACAGGTTACTACCGAACCTCGTAGATCAACCAGAGTAAGATCCGCACTAGAGTGGTACAGTAATCTTGTTCTGGAAGTCATGCTACTAGATCATGATGAACCTACGAACTATGAAGAAGCAATGGTGAGCCCAGATTTCGCAAAATGGCTTGAAGCCATGAAATCTGAGATGGGATCCATGTATGAGAACAAAGTATGGACTTTGGTTGACTTGCCCAATGATCGGCAAGCAATTGAGAATAAATGGATCTTAAAGAAGAAGACTGATGCTGACGGTAATATTACTATCTACAAAGCTCGACTTGTCGCAAAAGGTTTTTGACAAGTTCAAGGGATTGACTACGATGAGACCTTCTCACCCGTAGCGATGCTTAAGTCTGTCCGAATCATGTTAGCAATTGCCGCATTTTATGATTATGAAATTTGGCAGATGGATGTCAAAACTGCATTCCTGAATGGATTTCTGGAAGAAGAGTTGTATATGATGCAGCCGGAAGGTTTTGTCGATCCAAAGGGAGCTAACAAAGTGTGCAAGCTCCAGCGATCCATTTATGGACTAGTGCAAGCCTCTCGGAGTTGGAAAAAATGCTTTGATAGTGTGATCAAAGCATTTGGTTTTGTACATACTTTTGGAGAAGCCTGTATTTACAAGAAAGTGAGTGGGAGCTCTGTAGCATTTATGATATTATATGTAGATGACATATTACTAATCGGAAATGATATAGAATTTCTGGATAGCATAAAGGGATACTTGAATAAGAGTTTTTCAATGAAAGACCTCGGTGAAGCTGCTTACATATTGGGCATTAAGATCTATCGAGATAGATCAAGACGCTTAATTGGACTTTCACAAAGCACATACCTTGACAAAATTTTGAAGAAGTTCAAAATGGATCAAGCAAAGAAAGGATTCTTGCCTGTGTTACAAGGTGTGAAATTGTGTAAGACTCAATGCCCGACCAATGCAGAAGATAGAGAGAAAATGAAAGATGTTCCCTATGCTTCAGCCATAGGCTCTATCATGTATGCAATGCTGTGTACCAGACCTGATGTGTGTCTTGCTATAAGTCTAGCAGGGAGGTACCAAAGTAATCCAGGAGTGAATCACTGGACAGCGGTCAAGAACATCCTGAAATACCTGAAAAGGACTAAGGATATGTTTCTCATATATGGAGGTGACAAAGAGCTCATCGTAAATGGTTATGTTGATGCAAGCTTTGACACTGATCCGGACGATTCTAAATCGCAAACCGGATACGTGTTTACATTAAACGGTGGAGCTGTCAGTTGGTGCAGTTCTAAACAAAGCATTGTGGCGGGATCTACATGTGAAGCGGAGTACATAGCTGCTTCGGAAGCAGCAAATGAAGGAGTCTGGATGAAGGAGTTCATATCCGACCTAGGTGTCATACCTAGTGCATCGGGTCTAATGAAAATCTTTTGTGACAATACTGGTGCAATTGCCTTGGCAAAGGAATCTAGATTTCACAAGAGAACCAAGCACATCAAGAGACGCTTCAATTCCATCCGGGATCTAGTCCAGGTGGGAGACATAGAGATTTGCAAGATACATACGGATCTGAATGTTGCAGACCCGTTGACTAGGCCTCTTCCACGAGCAAAACATGATCAGCACCAAAGCTCCATGGGTGTTAGAATCAGTACCGTGTAATCTAGATTATTGACTCTAGTGCAAGTGGGAGACTGAAGGAAATATGCCCTAGAGGCAATAATAATGTTATTATTTTATTTCCTTATATCATGATAAATGGTTATTATTCATGCTAGAATTGTATTATCCGGAAACATAATACTTGTGTGAATACATAAACAAACTAAACGTCACTAGTATGCCTCTACTTGACTAGCTCAATAATCAAAGATGGTTATGTTCCCTAACCATAGACATGTGTTGTCATTTGATTAACGGGATCACATTATTAGGAGAATGATGTGATTGACATGACCCATTCCATTAGCTTAGCACCCAATCGTTTAGTATGTTGCTATTGCTTTCTTCATAACTTATACATGTTCCTATGACTATGAGATTATGCAAATCCCGTTTGCCGGAGGAACACTTTGTGTGCTACCAAACGTCACAACATAACTGGGTGATTATAAAGGTGCTCTACAGGTGTCTCCAAAGGTACATGTTGGGTTGGCGTATTTCGAGATTAGGATTTGTCACTCCGATTGTCGGAGAGGTATCTCTGGGCCCTCTCGGTAATGCACATCACCTAAGCCTTGCAAGCAATGCAACTAATGAGTTAGTTGCGAGATGATGTATTATGGAACGAGTAAAGAGACTTGCCGGCAACGAGATTGAACTAGGTATTGAGATACCAACGATCGAATCTCGGGCAAGTAACATACCGATGACAAAGCGAACAACGTATGTTGTTATGCGGTCTGACCGATAAAAGATCTTCGTAGAATATGTGGGAGCCAATATGAGCATCTAGGTTCCGCTATTGGTTATTGACCGGAGATGTGTCTCGGTCATGTCTACATTGTTCTCAAACCCGTAGGGTCCGCACGCTTAAGGTTTCGATGACAGTTATATTATGAGTTTATTAGTTTTGACGTACTGAAGTTAGTTCGGAGTCCCGGATATGATCACGGACATAACGAGGAGTCTCGAAATGGTCGAGACATAAAGATTGATATATTGGACGGCAATATTCGGACACCGGAAGTGTTCCGGGGAAGTTTCGGATAAAACCGGAGTACCGGGGGGTTACCGGAAACCCCCGGGGGGTTAATGGGCCTCATGGGCCTAAAGTGGAGAAGAGGAGGGGCGGTCAGGGCAGGCCGCGCGCCCCCTCTCCCCCTAGTCCGAATTGGACAAGGAGGGAGGGGCGGCGCCCCCCTTTCCTTCCTCTCCTCTCTCCCTTCCTTCCCCCTCTCCTACTTGGACAAGGAAAAGGAGGGAGTCCTACTCCCGGTAGGAGTAGGACTCCTCCCTCGCGCGCCTCATCATGGACGGCCGCCCCTCCCCCTTGCTCCTTTATATACGGGGGCAGGGGGCACCTCTAGACACAACAATTGATCCTTGAGATCTCTTAGCCGTGTGCGGTGCCCCCCTCCACCATAATCCTCGATAATATTGTAGCGGTGCTTAGGCGAAGCCCTGCGACGATAGAACATCAAGATCGTCACCACGCCGTCGTGCTGACGAAACTCTTCCCCGACACTTTGCTGGATCGGAGTCCGGGGATCGTCATCGAGCTGAACGTGTGCTAGAACTCGGAGGTGTCGTAGTTTCGGTGCTTGATTGGTCGGGCCGTGAAGACGTACGACTACATCAACCGCGTTGTTATAACGCTTTCGCTTTCGGTCTACGAGGGTACGTAGACAGCACTCTCCCCTCTCGTTCCTATGCATCACCATGATCTTGCGTGTGCGTAGGAATTTTTTTGAGATTACTACGTTCCCCAACACAAACATAGGCTTCCAATATATCAATCTTAATGTCTTGAACATTTCGAGACTCCTCGTCATGTCCGCGATCACATCCGGGACTCCGAACTAACTTCGGTACATCAAAATATATAAACTCATAATGAAACTGTCATCATAACGTTAAGCGTGCAGACCCTACGGGTTCGAGAACAATGTAGACATGACCGAGACATGTCTCTGGTCAATAACCAATAGCGGAACCTGGATGCTCATATTGGCTCCCACATATTCTACGAAGATCTTTTATCGGTCAGACCGCATAACAACATACTTTGTTCCCTTTGTCATCGGTATGTTACTTGCCCGAGATTCAATCGTCTGTATCTCAATACCTAGTTCAATCTCGTTACCGGCAAGTCTCTTTACTCGTTTCGTAATACATCATCTCGCAACTAACTCATTAGTTGCAATGTTTGCAAGGCTTATGTGATGTGCATTACCGAGAGGGCCCAGAGATACGTCTCCGACAATCGGAGTGACAAATCCTAATCTCGAAATACGCCAACCCAACATGTACCTTTGGAGACACCGGTAGAGCTCCTTTATAATCACCCAGTTACGTTGTGACGTTTGGTAGCACACAAAGTGTTCCTCCGGTAAACGGGAGTTACATAATCTCATAGTCATAGGAACATGTATAAGTCATGAAGAAAGCAATAGCAACATACTAAACGATCGGGTGCTGAGCTAATGGAATGAGTTATGTCAATCACATCATTCTACTAATGATGTGATCCCGTTAATCAAATGACAACACATGTCTATGGTTAGGAAACATAACCATCTTTGATTAACGAGCTAGTCAAGTAGAGGCACACTAGTGACGTTTTTAGTTTGTCTATGTATTCACACAAGTATTATGTTTCCGAATAATACAATTCTAGCATGAATAATAAAATTTATCATGATATAAGGAAATAAAATAATAACTTTATTATTGCCTCTAGGGCATATTTCCTTCAGTCTCCCACTTGCACTAGAGTCAATAATCTAGATTACACAATAATGAGTCTAACACCCATGGAGCTTTGGTGCTGATCATGTTTTGCTCGTGGAAGAGGCTTAGTCAACGGGTCTGCAACATTCAAATCCGTATGTATCTTGCAAATCTCTATGTCTCCCACCTGGACTAGATCCCGGATGGAATTGAAGCGTCTCTTGATGTGCTTGGTTCTCTTGTGAAATCTGGATTCCTTTGCCAAGGCAATTGCACCAGTATTGTCACAAAAGATTTTCATTGGACCCGATGCACTAGGTATGACACCTAGATCGGATATGAACTCCTTCATCCAGACTCCTTCGTTTGCTGCTTGCGAAGCAGCTATGTACTCCGCTTCACATGTAGATCCCGCCACAGCGCTTTGTTTAGAACTGCACCAACTGACAGCTCCACCGTTTAATGTAAACACGTATCCGGTTTGCGATTTAGAATCGTCCGGATCAGTGTTAAAGCTTGCATCAACGTAACCATCTACGATGAGCTCTTTGTCACCTCCATATATGAGAAACATATCCTTAGTCCTTTTCAGGTATTTCAGGATGTTTTTGACCGCTGTCCAGTGATCCACTCCTGGATTACTTTGGTACCTCCCTGCTAGACTTATAGCAAGACACACATCAGGTCTGGTACACAACATTGCATACATGATAGAGCCTATGGGTGAAGCATAGGGAACATCTTTCATTTTCTCTCTATCTTCTGCATTGGTCGGGCATTGAGTCTTACTCAATTTCACACCTTGTAACACACGCAAGAATCCTTTCTTTGCTTGATCCATTTTGAATTTCTTCAAATTTTTGTCAAGGTATGTGCTTTGTGAAAGTCCAATTAAGCATTTTGATCTATCTCTATAGATCTTAATGCCCAATATGTAAGCAGCTTCACCGAGGTCTTTCATTGAAAAAGTCTTATTCAAGTATCCCTTTATGCTATCCAGAAATTCTATATCATTTCCGATTAGTAATATGTCATCTACATATAATATCAGAAATGCTATAGAGCTCCCACTCACTTTCTTGTAAATACAGGCTTCTCCAAAAGTCTGTACAAAACCAAATGCTTTGATCACACTATCAAAGCGTTTATTCCAACTCCGAGAGGCTTGCACCCGTCCATAAATGGATCGCTGGAGCTTGCACACTTTGTTATCTCCCTTTGGATGGACAAAACCGTCCGGCTGCATCATATACAACTCTTCTTCCAGAAATCCATTCAGGAATGCAGTTTTGACATCCATCTGCCAAATTTCATAATCATAAAATGCGGCAATTGCTAACATGATTCGGACAGACTTAAGCATCGCTACGGGTGAGAAGGTCTCATCGTAGTCAATCCCTTGAACTTGTCGAAAACATTTTGCGACAAGTCGATCTTTGTAGACAGTAACATTACTGTCAGCGTCAGTCTTCTTCTTGAAGATCCATTTATTTTCAATTTCTTGCCAATCATTGGGCAAATCAACCAAAGTCCACACTTTGTTCTCATACATGGATCCCATCTCAGATTTCATGGCTTCAAGCCATTTTGCGGAATCTGGGCTCACCATCGCTTCTTCATAGTTCGTAGGTTCATCATGATCTAGTAGCATGACTTCCAGAACAGGATTACCGTACCATTCTGGTGCTGATCTTACTCTGGTTGATCTACAAGGTTCAGTAGTATCTTGTTCTGAAGTTTCATGATCATCATCGTTAGCTTCCTCACTAATTGGTGTAGGTGTCACAGAAACTGGTTTCTGTGATGTACTACTTTCCAATAAGGGAGCGGGTACAGTTACCTCATCAAGTTCTACTTTCCTCCCACTCACTTCTTTCGAGAGAAACTCCTTCTCTAGAAAGTTTCCAAATTTAGCAACAAAAGTCTTGCCTTCGGATCTGTGATAGAAGGTGTATCCAATAGTTTCCTTTGGATATCCTATGAAGACACATTTCTCCGATTTGGGTTCGAGCTTATCAGGTTGAAGCTTTTTCACATAAGCATCGCAGCCCCAAACTTTCAGAAACGACAACTTTGGTTTCTTGCCAAACCACAGTTCATAAGGCGTCTTCTCAAAGGATTTTGATGGTGCCCTATTTAACGTGAATGCGGCCGTCTCTAAAGCATAACCCCAAAACGATAGCGGTAAATCAGTAAGAGACATCATAGATCGCACCATATCTAATAAAGTACGATTACGACGTTCGGACACACCATTACGTTGTGGTGTTCTAGGTGGCGTGAGTTGCGAAACTATCCTGCATTGTTTCAAATGTACATCGAACTCGTAACTCAAATATTCTCCTCCACGATCAGATCGTAGGAATTTTATTTTCTTGTTACGATGATTTTCAACTTCACTCTGAAATTCTTTGAACTTTTCAAATGTTTCAGACTTATGTTTCGTTAAGTAGATATACCCATATCTGCTTAAGTCATCTGTGAAGGTGAGAAAATAATGATATCCGCCACGAGCCTCAACATTCATCGGACCACATACATCTGTATGTATGATTTCCAACAAATCTGTTGCTCTCTCCATAGTACCAGAGAACGGTGTTTTTTGTCATCTTGCCCATAAGGCACGGTTCGCAAGTACCAAGTGATTCATAATCAAGTGGTTCCAAAAGTCCATCACTATGGAGTTTCTTCATGCACTTTACACCGATATGACCTAAACGGCAGTGCCACAAATAAGTTGCGCTATCATTATCAACTCTGCATCTTTTGGCTTCAATATTATGAATATGTGTGTCACTACTATCGAGATTTAATGAGAATAGACCACTCTTCAAGGGTGCATGACCATAAATGATATTACTCATATAAATAGAACAACCATTATTCTCTGATTTAAATGAATAACCGTCTCGCATCAAAAAAGATCCAGATATAATGTCCATGCTCAACGCTGGCACCAGATAACAATTATTTAGGTCTAATACTAATCCATAGATGTAGAGGTAGCATGCCGACCGCGATCACATCGACTTTGGAACCATTTCCCACACGCATCGTCACCTCGTCCTTAGCCAATCTTCGCTTAATCCGCAGTCCCTGTTTCGAGTTACAAATATTAGCAACAGAACCAGTATCAAATACCCAGGTGCTACTACGAGCATTAGTAAGGTACACATCAATAACATGTATATCGTATATACCTTTGTTCACCTTGCCATCCTTCTTATCCGCCAAATACTTGGGGCAGTTCCGCTTCCAGTGACCAGTCTGCTTGTAGTAGAAGCACTTAGTTTCAGGCTTAGATCCAAATTTGGGTTTCTTCTCCTGAGTAGCAACTTGTTTGCTGTTCTTTTTGAAGTTCCCCTTCTTCTTCCCTTTGCCCTTTTTCTTGAAACTAGTGGTCTTGCTGACCATCAACACTTGATGCTCCTTCTTGATTTCTACCTCCGCAGCTTTCAGCATTGCGAAGAGCTCGGGAATAGTCTTATTCATCCCTTGCATATTATAGTTCATCACGAAGCTCTTGTAACTAGGTGGAAGTGATTGGAGAATTCTGTCAATGATGCAATCATCTAGAAGATTAACTCCCAATTGAATCAAGTTATTATTATACCCAGACATTTTGAGTATATGCTCACTGACAGAACTGTTCTCCTCCATCTTGCAGCTATAGAACTTATTGGAGACTTCATATCTCTCAATCCGGGCATTTGCTTGAAATATTAACTTCAACTCCTGGAAAATCTCATATGCTGCATGACGTTCAAAACGTCATTGAAGTCCCGATTCTAAGCCGTAAAGCATGGCACAATGAACTATCGAGTAGTCATCAGCTTTGCTCTGCCAGACGTTCATAACATCTGGTGTTGCTCCAGCAGCAGGCCTGGCACCCAACGGTGCTTCCAGGACGTAATTTTTCTGTGCAGCAATGAGGATAATCCTCAAGTTACGGACCCAGTCCGTGTAATTGCTACCATCATCTTTCAACTTTGCTTTCTCAAGGAACGCATTAAAATTCAATGGAACAACAGCACGGGCCATCTATCTACAATCAAACATAAACAAGCAAGATACTATCAGGTACTAAGTTCATGATAAATTTAAGTTCAATTAATCATATTTCTAAAGAACTCTCACTTAGATAGACATCCCTCTAATCCTCTAAGTGATCACGTGATCCAAATCAACTAAACCATGTCCGATCATCACGTGAGATGGAGTAGTTTCATTGGTGAACATCACTATGTTGATCATATATACTATATGATTCACGCTCGACCTTTCGGTCTCTGTGTTCCGAGGCCATATCTGTATATGCTTGCCTCGTCAAGTATAACCTGAGTATTCCGCGTGTGCAACTGTTTTGCACCCATTGTATTTGAACGTAGAGCCTATCACACCCGATCATCACGTGGTGTCTCAGCACGAAGAACTTTCGCAACGGTGCATAGTCAGGGAGAACACTTCTTGATAATTAGCGAGAGATCATCTTAAAATGCTACCGTCAATCAAAGCAAGATAAGATGCATAAAAGATAAACATCACATGCAATCAATATAAGTGATATGATATGGCCATCATCATCTTGTGCTTGTGATCTCCACCTTCGAAGCACCGTCATGATCACCACCGTCACCAGCGCGACACCTTGATCATCATCGTAGCATCGTTGTCGTCTCGCCAATTTTATGCTTCCACGACTATCGCTACCGCTTAGTAATAAAGTAAAGCATTACTGCGCAATTGCATTGCATACAATAAAGCGACAACCATTTGGCTCCTGCCAGTTGCCGATAACTTGGCTACAAAAACATGATCATCTCATACAATAAAATTTAGCATCATGTCTTGACCATATCACATCACAACATACCCTGCAAAAACAAGTTAGACATCCTCTACTTTGTTGTTGCAAGTTTTACGTGGCTGCTACGGGCTTAAGCAAGAACCAATCTTACCTATGCATCAAAACCACAACGATAGTTTGTCAAGTTGGTGCTATTTTAACCTTCGCAAGGACCGGGAGTAGCCATACTCGGTTCAACTAAAGTTGGAGAAACTGACACCCGTCGGCCACCTATGTGCAAAGCACGTCGGTAGAACCAGTCTCGCGTAAGCGTACACGTAATGTCGGTCCGGGCCGCTTCATCCAACAATACCGCCGAACCAAAGTATGACATGTTGGTAAGCAGTATAACTTATATCGCCAATAACTCACTTGTGTTCTATTCGTGCATATAACATCAACACATAAAACTAGGCTCGGATGCCACTGTAGGGGAACGTAGTAATTTCAAAAAAATTCGTACGCACACGCAAGATCATGGTGATGCATAGCAACGAGAGGGGAGAGTGTAATCTACATACCCTCGTAGACCGACAGCGGAAGCATTATGATAACGCGGTTGATGTAGTCGTACGTCTTCATGGCCCGATCGATCAAGCACCGAAACTACGACACCTCCGAGTTCTAGCACACGTTCAGCTCGATGACGATCCCTGGACTCCGATCCAGCAAAGTGTCGGGGAAGAGTTCCGTCAGCACGACGGCGTGGTGATGATCTTGATGTTCTACTGTCGCAGGGCTTCGCCTAAGCACTACTACAATATTATCGAGGACTATGGTGGAAGGGGGCACCGCACACGGCTAAGAGAACGATCTTGGAGATAAACTTGTGTGTCTAGGCGTGCCCCCTGCCCCCGTATATAAAGGAGCAAGGGGGGGTGCGGCCGGCCCTAGGAGGAGGCGCGCCGGAGGAGTCCTACTCCTATCGGGAGTAGGACTCCCCCCTTTACCTAGTTGGATTAGGACTTGGGGGGAAGGAGGAGAGGGAAGAAAGGAAAGGGGGGCACCGCCCCCCCTCCTTGTCCAATTCGGACTTGGGGGGAGGGGCATGCGGCAGCCCCTAGGCCTCCTCTCCTCTTCCTCCACTAGGCCCATTAAGGCCCATTAGGTTACCGGGGGGTTCCGGTAACCTCCCGGTACTCCGGTAAAATGCCGATTTCACCCGGAACACTTCCGATGTCCAAACATAGGCTTCCAATATATCAATCTTTATGTCTCGAACATTTCGAGACTCCTCGTCATGTCCGTGATCACATCCGGGACTCCGAACAAACTTCGGTACATCAAAATATATAAACTCGTAATGAAACTGTCATCATAACATTAAGCGTGCGGACCCTACGGGTTCGAGAACAATGTAGACATGACCGAGACATGTCTCCGATCAATAACCAATAGTGGAACCTGGATGCTCATATTGGCTCCCACATATTCTACGAAGATCTTTTATCGGCCAGACCGCATAACAACATACTTTGTTCCCTTTGTCATCGGTATGTTACTTGCCCGAGATTCGATTGTCAGTATCTCAATACCTAGTTCAATCTCGTTACCGGCAAGTCTCTTTACTCATTTTGTAATACATCATCTCGCAACTAACTCATTAGTTGCAATGCTTGCAAGGCTTATGTGATGTGCATTATCGAGAGGGCCCAGAGATACCTCTCCGACAATCGGAGTGACAAATCCTAATCTCGAAATACGCCAACCCAACATGTACCTTTGGAGACACCTGTAGAGCTCCTTTATAATCACCCAGTTATGTTGTGACGTTTGGTAGCACACAAAGTGTTCCTCTGATAAACGGGAGTTGCATATCTCATAGTCATAGGAACATGTATAAGTCATGAAGAAAGCAATAGCAACATACTAAACGATCGGGTGCTAAGCTAATGGAATGGGTCATGTCAATCACATCATTCTACTAATGATGTGATCCCGTTAATCAAATGACAACACATGTCTATGGTTAGGAAACATAACCATCTTTGATTAACGAGCTAGTCAAGTAGAGGCACACTAGTGACGTTTTAGTTTGTCTATGTATTCACACAAGTATTATGTTTTCGGATAATACAATTCTAGCATGAATAATAAACATTTATCATGATATAAGGAAATAAAATAATAACTTTATTATTGCCTCTGGGGCATATTTCCTTCAAAATCGCGGCGGCGGTCGGCGCCACAGACCTCCATTCCCAAGCTCGCTCTGCGGCGGGCCAATCCCCCAGTTCCCTGGAGCCAAGCTACGAGGAGGAGGAAGCCGATCCAATGTTCATGGCGGAGGTCGCGGTGCAGAAGGCCCCCGATGGGTATGAGACGATGGACGTCGACTTCGTGCCGGCGTCCGAGTCCCCCATGGTGCAGGCGGACCCACGGTTCAACATGGCGATACTAAAGGAGGAGCGAGAGGCAGAGGCTCAACTCGACGCGGAGCGCGCGCATGCCGCTGCCATCGAGGCTCTCCTGCAGGCGAAACCGGATGTCGTGGATGTGAACCGGGCAACGGAGTCTCAACTTGAGGAGGAGCGCGCGGATGCCGCTGCCATCGAGGCCCTCCTGGAGGCGGAACCGGACATCCTAGACTTGAACCGGGTGGCAGAGGCTCGACCCGATGCAGAGCACGTGGATGCCGCTCTCATCGACGCCCTCCTACGCGCAGAACCGGACGTCCTGGACTTGAACCAGGCGGCGGAGGCTCGACTCGACGCGGAGCACACGGATGCCGCTGCCATCGAGGCCCTCTTGCAGGCGGAACCGGACGTCCTCGACTTGAACCGGGCTGTGCTCTCGTCCATGCAGAGCGCTCGCACGCTCCGCTTGAACGAGTAGCTGGAGGCCGAGGACAACCACGGTGCGGAGACACACGTCGGCAGCGATGGCTGGTTCGTGCCGGCAGCCAAAGACGACGAGGTCCTCTCTTTCCGCGAGCAGTGATAGTTTTTCTTTATGTTGTTGTTTTTATGGATCTTTTGCTGTGTAAAAACATATATTTGTTATGCAAGTCGCCTGAGTTGGGTCAGTCTACCATTTCAGGCGGTTGGATGAATATCCTACGTCTCCTAACCCTTCTTTCCTTCTTCCTCACCTCTTCTTCTTCCCCAACAGACCATCGCATGGGCTGTACAGATACTCCCCAACATGTGGTTGGATAAACATACTCTATGAACGAAAATTATGTGTCAGCGATAGGATGGCTGAGTTTCGTCTGTTCACATGCGACAACACGTGTCAGTGAGGGTGCGTTCCCTTGGTTGGGTTTGCGGCGTGCAGGAGCGACTGTTTGAGGGTGCGGTGCGACTGCGGTGTGCAGGAGCGACCGTGTGAGGGTGCGGTGCGACCGCGACAGCCGTGCGAAAGTGTACCTCCTTCTCATTTTGAAAACTTTAGGCAATCTTGGAAAAAATGTGTGGCGAAGTTTGGCAATGCAAGGCCTAGACCCAAATAGGATAAGTACGTACGTACTAGGAGTACTAGTGTTAAAAAAGAAAGGCGGGGTTTTCCTTCGCGGGATTTAATCGATACAAATCCTCGTTTCACGTGTCAATTAATGCATATTTTTTCTTCAAAGACCAAAGAGCTAACCATCTCACTCCTCATCGCTTGATTAATGCAGCGCCATGCAAACCGACCTTCTCACTTCCGCATGCATGCAGGGGATATTAATGTCCTTTGTTGCTAACCCCATCAATTTTGCCTCGATTAGTGTTAGTGGCCCTTTGCAAATTGTAATCTTGATATACTGGCCTTGTGTACAAAAAATGGAGGTAGTAACTATATTTGACTTCCTTCCCCATTGTGGTGACGTCGACGATATCTTTTTTTGGGTGGTTTGGCGAAGTGCGTTCGACAGAGAACACCATTGAGGGAGACCACGGTAAGTCGTTCACAAGTGCCGCCGGCAAGCCGAGACAACCACCTTATTTACATCCAGGAAGTCCTTTACTAGTACTACTAGGAGTACTAGTGCGGTGAGATTGTTTCTCGAACAAGACGATGGAGAAGCGGAGTCAGCGAAGAGTGGAATGATGGTTGCTTCGTCCGTGCTTTTGTGATTGGACGCCTCACTACTTTGTGATTTGTGATAGAAGGGACAGAGGAGTAGACTCTATGCTCTATACTGTACTACATGCGTCCAAGCATGGGAGAAAGAGGAGAGACGTTGCATTTTTCTATTCCTTCAATCAATCATTCAGGGAGTTTCAGTTCCATCTTTTTGGCTTTGGCAACACCGTCCACAATGGTTCCCACAATGCCAAAAGCTATTTTCACATTTGGCTACACATTGTGGATGCCCTTAACCGTACCACTTGGTTTTGCTCCTGTGTGCTATCTATACAAATCTCAATTATATTGATCTAAAAAATTATAGAATCAAGATCAGTAAAAAGGAGGTGATTTTGCCGCGCGGATGGCGGGGGAGGTTTCTTATTTGAGCAATGCTACATCCACGTAATGGTTTACGTAAACTTACGAACTGATGTAATGTGGGACGATTTGATTGGATTAAAGGAGAGGATTAGGCCCACCCCACCTGAAAATCAGGGGGGCATATATAGATTAGATGGAAAGTATACATAGAAGCTATGTAGCCCTTTGTAAGTCTAGGATTAGGCTTCTTATTTTCGGAGGACGTTGTCCTGGTGGTTTGCTAACATGCGGTCCCATGCGTCAGTGCTTTACCTAGACGATCTGCGTCCCACATGAGGCAGAACAACAGCAGAAGAAACACGTGGTTAAGTTGAAGAAGATGAGGGAGAAGCGGATTCAACAACGAGTGAAATGATGGTTGCTTCATCCCTCCAACTTAACTGCGGGAAAGGTGCAGCTTTGTGATTTGACGCCTCATTGCTCATTACTACGCCGGCGCCATGACTGGGGTGCTTCACCCCGGCTGCTCTGCACTATATTCGGGTATGGCACGTGGACCCGGTAGCTTGATGTCCCACATGTCGGCGAAAGGGACTAGAAGATTTATGAAAGCGAGCGCTCCACTCTTAGGATGGAGGAGTAGACGACACGATGGCCGAGTGAACTGTCACTTGTACTGTATAGTATTATAGTTTTGCTGTTTCGCACGATCCATCGATACAAACCCGATTAAACAAGAAAGGGCGGGATTTTTCCCGCGCGGTAGATGATACTGGCCATACATTTCAAAGGCAACTTTAATGTATGCAAACTGAATAATTATAAGTAACAATATGATATCTAGTAAAACTAAAAACACATATGATTTATTGTGTTAGACTGTAGTAGTTGTGTTGTATTGCATAGTTGTTGGATATAACATGCGAGAACGTGTAGAGATGTAGTTTTGGAGGGCCTACAGAGAGAAAAGCATAATACGGTCACCGAACTTCAGAATAAGCTGATTACGGTCACTATATACGGTTTGCGGTGATTATACGGTCACTTGCTCACAGTTCAGCATCGGATTGCACTCTGTTGACCAGCCAAATAGTCTGCGTGGCGCCATGTTGACTAGTTAAATTGACCATGTTCCTTGTGGGTCCCACCTGTCAGTTCGCATAGGCAAAAGGTCAGATAAAAAAAATTTACGCAGGCGCGACAAGGCTCCAACCCGTGCGCGGGAATCACCTGGTTGTGTATGTGTCTGTCAGGGCCTGATGTGTGCGCATGCACGTGTAGGTTGAGCACTTGAGCGTGAGAGTGTGTGTTGGTCGTGTGGTGTACTGGTGTGTGCATGCATGTGTGCGTGTGTGCGTGTGAGTGTTGCGTGCGTGCGTGTGAGTGTTGCGTGCGTGCGTGGCTGCGTGTGTACGTGTGAGTGTTGCGTGCATGCGTGGGTGCATGTGTTTGTGTGAGTGTTGCGTGGATGCAGTTCGTGTGCATGCGTGCGTGTGTGTATAATCACCACACCAGCTCTTGTGTGTTAAAACAGACGGCTCAGCATACCAATACAAGGCACCTTGTCCGTTGTGCACGCGATCATGACTTCGAACCACCGTCCAAATATTTTTTTGTCGTTTGTTTTCATTCTTACTAGCAACATGCCCGTGCGTTGCACGTAACATCAAGATGCATTTGCATGACTTGTTTATCTTTTGAGAGAAAAGGATGAACTAGGGAATGCCTTATTTGCAAATGTGGAGAGGTGTGTGGGTACTTTTTTGCAAAATTGCCATAGCTTCTTTCCTATTCGTCAGATATAAATCGGACGGCCTATATTGCAGGATGGCAGGCACACCATCATCACCAACTCTGTTTTTTATAAGAGTGTATTTTATGTATTTTATCAGAGTGTAGATGTAGAGTAGATACAAGTCGATAGGTGGGCACGATGGTAGTGAGATAATGTGATGCAACACTAGAGGTGCCACGTGGAGCATTTAACTGGTCAACTAGTCATGTCATGAGAAAATACAGAGTTGTACGGTGAGCCCGTGACTGTATATAACCACTAGACATAAATGGTGACCGTAATGAGTGGGTTCTGAAGTCCAATGTACGTATCATGCTTTCGCTTCAAATACAATGATCGTCATTACATATATCGCGAGAGAAAGATGAAACATGCGTGAATTTTCTGGGGGCTTACTTTTAGAGGACCTAGAGATAGTTTTGTGTGCATACGTGAAAGGGGAG
>NC_057803.1:58712928-58728826 GCF_018294505.1 Triticum aestivum | reverse complement strand
GATGGAGAGAGAGATGCTCTTCGTTTCTCTTTATTATGACTAACTTTGTATATAGTATAAAAATATACAAATTCGCAGTGCGGAATAAATATCATTGTGGGCACCATGCAATGCAAATTAGCGTTCGTACTCCTCCATATAACTTTGTAATGTTGTATATATGTAGAAACTCTAAAATAATTTTTTGGCCACACTTTATTCAAAAGGAATGTTGTATGCGAAATAAACGTGAAGAGAGGGCTTTTTAGATCAATGGGGTACGTGATGTAACATGTGTGAATGTGTAGTTGATGCATTTGGCGGGGCCTAGAGAGGTATGTGTGTGTATTATGTATTCGAGAGAGGCATGGATAGAGGGGCCGACGAGGGGCGGGGGGCATGGGAGAGATAGCACAAGAAATGAGAGTGGTCTAGAGAGAGAGACACAAATATGACGTCACGACAAGACATTCCATTCCCTTGAGTGTGTATATGCAAGGGGTGGGGGAGGGAATAGAGGCACCAGGAGAAATTTTCTGTGTGTGTGGTGTTTGTGTTGGTATGTGTGGGTGTGAGAAGATAATGAGACGTGGGGGCAGATGGTGTGTCACCACGTGAGGTCCGGTGGGTCGAGGTGAGGCCCTTCGTTCGGTTCCATCCTGCGCCACATTGGTCGGCCCGTGATGCATTTAGGAAGACCCATGGATGACTAGTCGTACAAGACAAAGATAGTAGAATTGTGAAGGACTCTGTGTCCACTGACAAAGCCAGCTAGGATTTGTAACCCTAGGTTCTCGGACTAAGGTAACCCCTTTATCTCTGATATTACTATTCATCCAACCTAACTTTAAGGGGCTACAGAATGCTCTGCTAGAATCATACTCGTCGATTAGGAAGAGAGGTGTGAGACAATGCGTGAGAGACAGACGTAAAGATAATGTGCGTACATGAGACACGTAGGCAGGTCCATATGTTTGCGAGAGTAAGAGTGCTTGTGATAAAGGTTAGTGAAAACAGTTGTAAATGTTACGGAAGGGAGGGAGGGTTATATCTAGAGCATGCGTGCGAGAAAGACACCTCGGGAGAGAGTGTGTGAGCATGCGTGAGAGACCATTGATGGAGAGTGAAACTACCCGTAAAAGTCTACTCTACACATTGATTAAAGATATAAATTATATCCAAATATTAGGATGGGATCATGATATTTGCAATTCGCGTAAGGAGCGGTCATTGATCCATCAGACATCTAGATTCTATCGAATTTGAGCACGTCTACGTTATTATTCGACACAATTGATCCACATAGTTAGTATTTTGAACTCCAGACAATGCATCGCTTTAGCAATCGAATATAAATGTGAGTATAGTTCATGTTGTGTGTGTAAAGCACATTATACATATGAAAGTTACACAATGGACATTATAAATAGCTACCTATGAACTAGCATACATTTAAATTCAACTTAAGGTGGTTTAAAAAAAATCAAATTCAACATGAAGTCCATTCAATTATTTGAATTTGATATCATGGCATTTGTAAACCATACCTAAATTATGGGGGCACCAATCTTTGTTCTGATTTTGTATATAAGAGCAGATGTAGTCGTGTACAAAATAGATTCAAATTTAGCTCCTCCATTCCAAAATAATCGTAGTTATAGGATTTTCAAGTGTCAAAATTTCAAAAAGAAGTGGATAATTTAATGAGGTTTTCAAACATACAAGGTCAAATATAACGTTGTCTATTTAGGTCAATCCTCATAGTTCAAGAGTACTCTAAACGTGAATGTTTGTGTTTCAAAATTTCGAACGAAGCGCCAAAAGAGCCTCTACTCGCCCGAAACCGCGTGAGACCAATGTTTGGTAGTACAAGGAAATTACTTTTCTAATAACTCCGACCCATGAAACCTACCGGCCCTACGTCCAAAGGTCTAAACCGGGGTAGGTTTGTAGCTTCATCTAGACACCACACAACCGCATCCAAAAAACATTCATACACAATGGCCGCCTAAGCACACATGTGCGCGGCCGAAATCGCTCCTGCCCACTATTTGGGACACTTGGGATTACCATCCTACCCCCGACCCGCAGTAGGTCCGAAATTTAAGAGGGGGGCAAAGTTTGTACTTTGCCCAAATTTCAAACAAGCGCGTCCCATCTTCTGTTCAAAAAAGCCAAAAACAAGTGCATCCCAGACCAAAACATGCTTCCCGCCACCCGTCCGATTCCCCATTCGTATTCTGTGGGCGTCAAAACTACCTCTCCACTAGCCGCGAAACCCCGGCGTCCTCCGTCCGCCACCCCATCCCACCCATCAACTGCCGCCCTCCTCCATCACGCTGGAGCTAATACCCCGACGTCGTCGTCGAGCGCAACCTCAATCGCAACGCCCTCCACGGCTAGTAGTTGAAGCTGAGGCCGAGCCGTCTATACCCGAGCCAGTTCAACCACGTCGTCCTGCGCCTCACCGCTGCCGCTCCAACTTCGCCACCCTCCACCGCACCGGAGCTGTTCCTGCTACGCCGTCCTTCGCCGCCTCGGATTTTCTTCCCCTCTGCCGACATACGGCCACGGCAACACAGTCAACAATTTGGCCGTGGGTTCATCCAAGCCTGCACCCTCCAGAACATCGGTTTCCACGGTAAAAAGAAGAAGATCGGCGCGACATGTGGAGGTGACCACACCGGCAACCGAAAAAGGTACTCATCTTCCCTTATTCGTGCAAATCTTACGTCTCTGCTTGCACGGTATTCATCCCACAGAAGACACTAGTTGACCGCTTCTTCTTGATACTAGATGTTCCTAGTAACTCGCGATGCACAAGGTTTCTCCTCATATACTATTTCACCTTAGCTAGAGGTCCGTCGCCCACCTGAATTTCAATTTCCGGCCAGTTGATTCCCAATTAACAGAAGCATTCCCCAGTGTAACAGGCGCTAGTACGCCTATTAAGCCGGGGAAGCAGCGCCTTGGTGTTTATCTTAGGGGCGTGTGCGGCCTAGAGCTACTGGCGCCCGATCTGGAGGTCGGCCGGGATTAAAGGGATGGACTGGGTGCGCTGCCAAGCACAACGGTGGTGTGAGGTCGATGGGAGGGCGGGGCAGTGGAGGCAGGGGTCTGGGCCAGTGGTCGCTGGCGGTTCGAGAAAGATCGTCAACAGTGACTAGCGAGAGGTAGACGAAGGCCATCTGCCCGTTCCTTATAGATCAGACGGTTCATTAAAAAAATCGACTGACCTATTTATTTTCAGTCGACTATTATCTTAGATATGACCACATGTGGTGGTGTGCTGGAGGAGTACCTGCATTTCATGTGCTCATATATTACAAAATCATACGGAGTAGTATCTAATTTTGTTTGTCATGCAATGTTGTAGAGCTATCATATGTCTCCTGTCATTTATTTTTCAGCCACCTGCTATCTGCTACTTTTGCAGTGCGCTAGTTCTGCACACACTTCACCCTTACTCTCACTATTGTGTTTTTATGCAAGGGTATTCCAGACTCTGCTGCCATGAGAGAAGCCAAAAAGAAAAGAGAGAAGTCGCTCCAGCTTCGTATGCGGGTAGGCAAGACACGTTACAGCGCTATAAAGGGTGCAGTGTCAGCAGATGGAGACGGTAAACGTAGCTCTGGAGTTGATGACCTTGCTCGCAATGAACCACCATCCCAGGTGCTTGCTTTAACTTTGCGGTGTCATATGTGGTTGCATGTTCCATATGGTGTCTAGCTTGTATTCGAAAGGCCGAAGTCGGTAAGATAAGGAAAGATTTTTTTACATGAACCACCATCACGTGAGCACCAGAAGACAAATAGCTAGTCAGGGCACTGGCCGAGCCAGTGACAAGCCCAGCAAAGATAGGCATCACCTGGAAGCCAACTAAAAAGCTGTGATGGTGGCAAAGCAGCCCGCCTCCCACCAGGCTCTCAGGTCCTAGATGATCATGCTCACCACTCCAGCTGGATGTCTAGCTTGTATTGCTTCCAATTTGGTTAAATTGCATCTGCTTAGCTTACACATTACACCTTTGAATATGACATGCCTTTCTGTTTTTGGTACATACTAGTACATCTGTGTATTAACCATGTTCTTACATCAAACTACTGTTCTTGTGTATCCCTCATCAATCACTTATGATGAGGCAGGCAGGCAAGGGGACTACTCCTCATTTAAAGAATGCAGCGTTAGCCTCCTGATATGATTCTCAAGAAACAGAAATGCTAGATAAAGATAGTGGACGTAGCTCTGTAGTTGATTACAGTATTTCCCCTGCACTAGCATCGCAGGTGCTTGCTCTAACTTGGCAGCGTGATATGTGGTTGATGTTGCATATGGTGTCTAGATTGTAATTCTTACAATCTGGTTAAACTGCATGTGCTAATCTGCTTAGCTTATACATTATACCTGTTAATGTGACATGCCTTCATGTATTTAGTACATAGTACATCTGTCTATTAAGCATGTCCTTACATAAAACTATTGTTTTTTTGTATCCCGCATCAATCAACATGACGAGACACCTTTAGTATATGTAGTGCGATATTAGTTGCATCTTTCATATGATTTATAGCATGCGCTGCTTCTAATTTGTTGAAATTCCATTTATGATGGGACGCTTTTAACTTGGCAGAGTCATATTAGTTGCATCTTTCATGTGGTGTCTAGCTTGCATTGCTTCTTATTTGCTGGAATGGTTTCTGCTTAGTTTACACAAACAGTTGTGAACATGCCATGTCGTCTTGTTTTTCATAAATATTCCATCCTGGTATCATGTGTTTGCCTTACATCAAAGTAGTGATTGTCAGTATCATGCATGAATGAGTTCTGAAGAGAGAATTTTATTGCTTTTTCTTGTCGGTTTTACTTGACAATTAAAAATCAATAAAGCGGAAGGAAGTTAGCAAGGCAGCGGATAAAGGTGCTCCTTCCGAACGGAGGGCCTCTATAGTTTCTACTCCTCCACACCCCCAAGATGATTTCCAAGACAACACATGCATAGACACTCAACAAAGCTGTGTTTATGATGAGCACGTCTCCCCTAGTGCAGCATCACCGGTGCTCCCTCTAACTTGGCGCTGTTATATGTGGTTGCATGTTATGTGTGATGTCTAGCTTGTATTGCTTCTAATTTTTTTGAATTCCATCTTCTTACTTTACACATTATACTTGAATAAGACACATGTTCCTGTTTCTAGAACATACAATATCTGTCTATCACACCATGTTCTTACATCAAATTACTATTGTTGTGTAACCTGCAACAATGACTTATCATAAGACACGTTTGACTTTGGAGTGTGATATAGGTTACATCTCACATTCTTTTCTAGCTTGTACTACTAATTTGTAGAAATGGCATTTATGACGAGACAGTTTTAACTTGGTAGAGTGATATTCGTTGCATCTTTCATATGGTGTCTAGCTTTCATTGCTTCTAATTTGTTGAAATGCCTTGTCCTTAGTTTCCACATCATAAGCTGTGAATATGCAATGGCACTAATGATGAGAGACCTCTAACATGGTAGTGTGATGTTGTTTGCATCTTGCATATGATTTATTTCTTGTACTGCTTCACATTTGTTTAAACGCCATTTATGATGAGACATTGTTAACTTGGCAGAGCGATATTTGTAGCATCTTTCATATGGTGTCTACCTTCCATTGCATTGCTTCTAATTTGGTGAAATGTCTTCTTCTTAGTTTACACATCATAGTTCTGGTTATCTCTTCCGTCCTGTTTTTCATACATATTACATCCTCCTATCATGTGGTTGTCTAACATCAAAGTTCAGTTCGTCTGCATCACGCATCAATTTGTTCTGAAGAACTAAATTGTTATTCGTTTTTCTTGTCGGCTTGACTTAACATGGCATAGAGAAAGAGGAATAAACACAGAATGGCAGGGAATGAGAAGCGGATGAATCATGCAGATTCTGCTGGTATTGATGGTGCAATAGAAGGTCAAAGTCCAGCGGAAAATTCTACAAACACGGCATCCCATGCTACACGAGTTGCAAAAAAAGCCAAACAGGAACAAATAACTGCCACCAAACAAGCAGAGACAGCCCTAGTTCTTGCAACACCTACCACAGCACTACCAGCTGCACGACTTACTCATGCGTCAACTGAGCTAGCAGCACGTTCCCAAGCTCCCTTGCCACCTGACACTACTTCCCAAGCACTCTTGACACAAGACGAGTTGGCAATATCAGATGAACCTTGTGAGCTTCAACAGCAAGAAGGTAGTTGCTAGAGTCAAGTTACAGTTGCAAGCTTCTTTATATGTAGTCTCATAGTTTGATGTACACTAACACTTCCTATGTTCGTTGTTGTACTAGCACCTAGGCGCAAGAGGAAACAAACATCAGGGCTAATGCTCGATAGGTTACCTAAATCTAGAGGAGGAAGAATGGAGATCCGTTTTGAGGTAGGTTTGAAAAGGCCACGTGATGCTATAGAGTCAGCCAAGTTAGTATTAGAGGCAATGGTTGCCTTTAGGTGTCATGTACATATCCTCGCAACATGGATTCAGTACAGGAATGACAAAGACGAAACCCGGTTCAACACCTTCCTTGACCATTTATCTGTAAGTATGGTTATGTATGGAAACTAGTAATATCGTCTTGCTCTGTCCCATACTTTCTAGGTTGCTGATAATGAGACTCCCATAATTTTCAACATATGAGGTTCAAGTTGGATAGCCAAGATGATGCAACCAGACAAGCTTGCACCCATGTTTTCAAGTCGGCTCTGCGACAGTATCAGTATAACTTGAGGAAAACTCACTTTGAAGGCAAGGCTAACAGTGAAGTTTCCCAAACATCTCCAGTGGAAAATATATCGGATGAAGATTGGAGGGGCCTTGTTAAACACTGGTCTGATCCGAAGTATCAGGTACATTATATATATGTGATCAGATCACATGTTGAAGTCTTATTTACGCATGTGCCACACAAATCTATCTTCTTGTAGGTGAACTGTTCAAAGAACAAGGCCAACCGTACGAAAGTGAAATTCCAACAGACGACAGGATCTCATAGCTATATTGCACACTGCGAGGCTCTTGTAATTAGCTGTTGTTTCACTCTTTTCGCTGTACCATATTATCAGATCTATATTGACTTGTTCGAAATGCAGAGGAAAGCCCACAAGGACCAAAAAGTACTTGAACCAAATGCTGTGGAAATCTTGAAGGACTGTCACACCAGCAAGAAGAAGGGCATGACTACACCAGTCAAAGCCGCTGTTGTAAGTCCTTAATCCTCATGCCTTTTAAATACTACTTACTCTGACTTGTGCCTTGAACTGCATGGTTTGCAGCCAATGTCTATTACTCTTTTTAATTTTATACACAATTGTCTTAGCGTATCATTGCACCTTACAAGGTTGAAAAGAGAGGAGTGATGTTCCTTTGATCTTGACCCGTAATCTAGTTCCGTGCTGGACTTGCCCACACAACGTTACAATTGCCTGTTTGTCTGTTCTCAGTTGTTTTGTGATATGAATGATGTCATACTATGCTTAACGTATTATAAACATCGTCTCTTTATCCTTAGCCCTCAATACAATGTGAAGAAATAGACAATACATTAGCGATGGTACATGGTCATATGTTTGGAACCTGGTTTTATTATGTACTTTGCAATAAAATACAACTAATATTTTACATGGGTTCACCAGAATAAGTTTTGTATATCGACCAAAGCTATTTTGTTTGGTTTTCTGCCTCCTTAATATCTTCTGTTCTGGTACTACAAATGTAAAACCTCAACTTTTCAGCGAGCTATGGAAAAAATGGTGGAATCGCCACCTTCTGAAGGTGGCGAGGCAACTATAACTGCAATGTTAGCTCTTGCTGCAGTGGGTCGGTACCTGTCCACTAATAGTGCCAAAAGCACGTTCCTGCGTAATACCTGGTTGGTTGTTAAGGCAATATCGTCCAAACTGCCTCATGATCAAGATATGCAAGCTCAAAGCAATGTTGTATCTGTGCTCCAGACACAAGTACATTCCCTAACAAAGACCCTTTGTGAAACAAGGAGAAACATTGCTCAATGTCGTCAAGATATGCATGGTTTTGAAACCAGACTATCAGACATTTGCTATGTTGTTCAGGAGCCTAGGGGAAATGAAGGCGAGGGTTATGGTGCTCCATCGGACAATACAACATGAAAACGTAACAGTCAGGTGAAATGAACTGAGCTTCTGAACTTTTGGTGGTGCATTTATCTGCTAGACTGTTAAGTTTTATGCCAACCTTCCTTTTGTTATATAGTTGTAATTTGTTTTGGTGCGATACAAAATTTATTCTTAATGTGCAGCCACCGGCTGAAGAAAACAGCAAGCCATTTTTTATAGTGTAGGGTGTTCCCTATATTTGCACTGGTGGCGATCTTTGATGCCGAGTGGATGTAATCTGTGCAATCGCCTTAATAGACTAGCGTTAGTTTCAGCCTTATTTATTTCCTAGTCTTCCTTTTCCCTGGTTTGCTAGTGGCTGCAACTACCATGGGCCATATACGGGCCGTAGGATCCATGGGTCTCCTACGGGCCATCGATAAATGGGCCTGTAATCGGTGGGCCTCGGGCCGTCGGATAAATGGGTCTACATGGGCCGTAGTCGGGCGTAATTGGTATCGGCCCAGCACGGTAACAGGCTGTTAACAGGCCATAGGACAGCAAAGGCTTAATTCTGTCACAGGCATGACGGGTCGTTAATGGGCTAGAATATAGGACGGGCTGGAAATGGCGCAACGGGTTAACAGACCAGAAACGGGCTGACTCTTTCCATGGGCTGAATTTGGCCCATTAGGGTAACAGGCCAGTAACGGGCCGACTCTTGCCATGGGCCGAATTTGACCCATTAGGGGAACATGCCAGTAACGGGCCGACTCTTGCCATGGGCCGAATTTGGCCCATTAGGGGAATAGGCCAGTAACGGGCCGGAAGTAATCGAGGGCTGAAAAGGAGCCCAAGAACGTATGGGCCGTCAATAGGCCGAAAGCTAACACGGGCTGGAAACGGCCCATGTAAATCACAGGCCGTTAATGGGTATAAAGAAAATTACTGTTCATTATGGGCTAGAGTCACCATGGGCCTGTAAAGGGCCGAAAGATACGAAGGCCTCATATGGGTCGAAAGACATCATGGGCCATACATGGGCCGAAAGTGAAATGGGTTGGTGTTATATTCGACGGCCCACATGATGTTGTTGGGCCAATTTTCTTTAGGGCCTAACAGGTCGTGAGTTAACGGGCCATAAAATGGGCTATTTGCGAAGAGACCCTTAACAGGATTTTCATGGGCCACCCCGTTAACTTTTGACCAAGTCAAACGGGCCGGCTTTGTAAGCTAAATGGGCCAGTGGTGGGCCGTGGCACGTGTCGACATATCATAGGCGCCTATCTGACCCACTGACGAGCTGACACGTGTTTCATCCGGCCAATAAGAATTTTATACATGGAAATTTCCCATTGGTCGGGGCTGTTAACGGGTTATCGTATCCAAAACCCGACCCGATAACTTAACGGCGTTCCGTTACGGCGGATGCCACATGTCGATCACCGTTGATGAAAGCACTTCTGTGACGCGCGATTTATCGTCATGGAAGTGGACACTTCCGTGATGATAATTTTGGTAATGTCATGGAACACTTCTACGACAGCACATGTATGACTATCTTGATTCTGTCATAAAATCATCATGGATGTACATGCATGACAAAAAACGCGACCTACTGTGACAAACACGTATCCTCATGGAAGTGTATTTTTTTTGTAGTGTAAACATGCTTGAGCGTGCCAGGGTAATTATCACCTGAAGTTACTTTGTCTATATTTCAGGTACACTCTGTCTAATGTTGAATACAGGCTCTCCCTTAAAAGAATCCTAGAATTTGTCTGATCATCAAACCAAGTGCAAGGAAAGCGATAGCACTGAATAATATAGTCACAGTGACCTCAGTTTTGGAGGATCAGTTTGGACATTATCAGAAAATGATGAATCAAATTGACTAATGGTTCAGAAAAGAGGGATGACAAATTATTACCAGAAACATGGGTGGATTAGATAGCTTAAACGCTCAAGCAAAAGAACATGTTCTACAATTGCAGTCTTGCTTGGATTCTATGGAAAGGGTAACATTTATCTCACACTTAATTTTAAATTTAAGATGATTGTTATTCCAACTGTTTCACTATCTCTCTCCTACCTCAGGATACTCCATTTCAAAATGTTTGTGTATGGAGGAAATCAGTAGTGCGGTTATTGTACTTACTCCATTCTATACCCCTTCCAATTCGTTGGGAATGGTTAAATGGTTACATAATTAAATTTATTGGGTACAGATAGCATGGTCATTACAAACTAGCTGGATGTCTGACGGTTCTTGAGATTGTAAGTTAATAGTTATTCTATTTATAGGGTTGAGTCTTTTCAAGATGATAATGTCCTCTTTTGACTAAATTGAGCAATGTAATCTCATCTATATACAGAAGGACCAACTGTCAATAATTCTCATTTGCAAAAATAGATGCTCTGGCAATTTCAACTTCCGCATTCTGTATCATGATATATTTAAATGGCTGGAATGCTTCAAAGTATAGTGTGGACATAATTAGTTAAAATTAATTAGTAAGACTTTTTGATTGTGCCACATTAACAAATATAAATAGAAAAGTAAATAACATAAGCCTTGTATGCTTCTTTGCATGGAGCACACCAGCAACGTTTTTTTGGGTACTTAACTGTTTCAATAATTTCATGGTTTCTAGATTTATACACATTAACTAATATTTTTATGTAGGCATCTCTAGAACAGAAGAATGTTTCTCTTATAAAGCTAAAATATATAAGCTTCAAAGCAATCTAAGAATGTTAAGACAAGCTTATCCGTCACAGAGGGGAATTGTATGCTGCACCTGTTCTCACTTCTTACCGATGTGTCTCACACGGGCACACACATATTAGGTTTCATATGTACTTATGTTCTTTTCAGATTGCAAGAATTTTAGTCTTTCAGCACTGTTGTTCTTTCTTTCCCTTCATTAGATTTCGGTTAGGGAAGGAAGCACAAAATATTGTCCAGAACAAATCCAAGTGAGTTTACTAAGTGCTAACCACATTCTTGCAATTCATAAGTCACAACCATATCAAGAAGTATTTTACACTTTCACTTTGATTTCTTTTTGGGCTACAAGCATGCTCACCAAATGCTCGTGAAACTGTTAGAGCAAGGGAGTGTATATACTCGAGCATAAAGCCTCCTGTCACTCTGTGCTATCTTTGGGTAATTATTTAATTGTGATTTGGGTTCTCCTATATAGATTGTCCCAGGGTGGATCATTGTATTATCGGCTGTTGTAGGGATGTCGCTCCTCTCTGTGAAGTGAGATGGACTATGATTTTGATTTACGTATGCTTCTTAGGTATGTAGGAGCAAAGGGCTCAACTCATTTTTCTTTCTATGATTGTCACTAAAAATTCTCTTTGTAATTAATTTTTGGCTTATAATTATGCCTGTCATTTCCGAACTCATGTTGTGACTGCAATAAAGGTCTCTTATATGAATGTCAGATGTCATTTCTTCATGTTGTGACTATTCTTGCATTGTTAGCTGAGATCAATGACCATTAGTCATTTCTAAAGATTAGGACCCAACCAGCCACTCTAATGTAAGTGCCGGATATTGGGAAGTGTGAAGAGCCCAATATGCATAACCAAGCTTAGATTAGGAACCCAACTTGCCGCCCCGTTTACAAGATACAAGCGCACAATTTCGCCTACTGTCATAAAGGAACGTTAACAAGCACGACAACTTCATTAGTGCGCACAATCCCACATCAAGAGGCGCCACCAGGTGGCGGCCCAGCCACTAGTACTGTGAAAGTGTTGCTAATTCACGGGGAAGAGGGAACCTGAACATCTTTCTGCCACGATGATGTGTAGTGTCGAACACACTCCTATATTATTAGGAGACAGGGGGAGTAAATTCTAGCAAGAAACATATCGATATTCTTTGTCCAACTACCAACATTAATCTGCATTTGTATGCCAAGGTGAGAAGAGATACCATGTCTTCTATATGTGTCACTTTTTTGAACATTTCATTCTATTAATCAATGTGCCGAGCAGCCACCTGTCCATAAGGTAGGGCGAGACCTGTCCATAAGCCTTGGGGATGCAGGCTCCATCTTTGACCCGTACAACACTAAAACGTCTGCAACCTTATTACATCCCCGAGGGCAATTGATTATACAAAAGTCACTAAAGTTCAGAGTAGAAAAAGCTTTTATTTCCCTAAATAATGAAGGAAGTATGCCCTAGAGGCAATAATAAAGTTATTATTTATTTCCTTATTTCATGATAAATGTTTATTATTCATGCTAGAATTGTATTAACCGCAAACATAATACATGTGTGAATACATAGACAAACAAAGTGTCACTAGTATGCCTCTACTTGACTAGCTCGTTGATCAAAGATGGTTATGTTTCCTAGCCATTGACATGAGTTGTCATTTGATTAACGGGATCACATCATTAGGAGAATGATGTGATTGACTTGACCCATTCCGTTAGCTTAGCACACGATCGTTTAGTATTCTTCTATTGCTTTCTTCATGACTTATACATGTTCCTATGACTATGAGATTATGCAACTCCCGTTTACCAGAGGAACACTTTGTGTGCTACCAAACGTCACAATGTATCTGGATGATTATAAAGGTGCTCTATAGGTGTCTCTGAAGGTACTTGTTGGGTTGGCTTATTTCGAGATTAGGATTTGTCACTCCGATTGTCGGAGAGGTATCTCTAGGCCCACTCGGTAATGCACATCACTATAAGCCTTGCAAGCAATGCAACTAATGAGTTAGTTGCGGGATGATGTATTACGGAATGAGTAAAGAGAATTACCGGTAACGAGATTGAACTAGGTATTGAGATACCGACGATCGAATCTCGGGCAAGTAACATACCGATGACAAAGGGAACAACATATGTTGTTATGCGGTTTGACCGATAAAGATCTTCATAGAATATGTGCGAGCCAATATGAGCATCTAGGTTCCGCTATTGGTTATTGACCGGAGACGTGTCTTGGTCATGTCTACATAGTTCTCGAACCCGTAGGGTCCGCACGCTTAAAGTTTCGATGACAGTTATATTATGAGTTTATATGCTTTGATGTACCGAAGGTAGTTCGGAGTCCCGGATGTGATCACGTACATGAAAAGGAGTCTCGAAATGGTCGAGACATGAAGATTGATATATTGGACGACTATATTCGGACACCGGAATGGTTCCGGGGGTTATCGGATATATAACGGAGTACCGGGGGTTACCGGAACCCCCCAGGGGTTTAATGGGCCTACATGGGCCTTAGTGGAGAAGAGGAGGGGCGGCCAGGGCAGGCCGCGCGCCCCCTCCCCCTCTAGTCCGAATTGGACAAGGAGGGGGGCGCCCTCCTTTCCTTCCACTCTCCCTCCTCCTTCCCCCCTTCTCCTAATCCAACGAGGAAGGGAGGGAGTCCTACTGCCGGTAGGAGTAGGACTCCTCCTGGCGCGCCTCCTCCTGGTCGGCTGCCTCTCCCCCTTGCTCCTTTATATACGGGGGCAGGGGGCACCCCATAGACACAACAATTGATCATTGATCTCTTAGCCGTGTGCGGTGCCCCCCTCCACCAGAATCCACCTCGATAATATTGTAGCGATGCTTAGGCGAAGCCCTGTGTCGGTAGAACATCATCATCGTCACCACGCCATCGTGCTGACGAAACTCTCCCTCAAAACTCGGCTGGATCGGAGTTCGAGGGACGTCATCGAGCTGAATGTGTGCTAAACTCGGAGGTGCCATGCGTTCGGTACTTGATCGGTCGGATCGTGAAGACGTACGACTACATCAACCGCGTTGTGCTAACGCTTCCGTTTTTGGTCTACGAGGGTACGTGGACAACACTCTCCCCTCTCGTTGCTATGCATCACCATGATCTTGCGCCTGCGTAGGATTTTTTTTGAAATTACTACGTTCCCCAATAGTGGCATCCGAGCCAGGTTTTACGCGTAGAATTCATATGCACGAGTAGAACACAAGTGAGTTGTGGGTGATACAAGTCATACTACTTACCAGCATGTCATACTTTGGTTCAGCGGTATTGTTGGATGAAGCGGCCCGGACCGACATTACACGTACGCTTACACACAGCTGGCTGGCGGGTGTCAGTTTCTCCAACTTTAGTTGAACCGAGTGTGGCTACGCCCGGTCCTTGAGAAGGTTAAAACAACACTAACTTGACTAACTATCGTTGTGGTTTTGATGCGTAGGTAAGAACGGTTCTTGCTCAGCCCATAGCAGCCACGTAAAACTTGTAACAACAAAGTAGAGGACGTCTAACTTGTTTTTGCAGGGCATGTTGTGATGTGATATGGTCAAGGCATGATGTTATATTTTATTGTATGAGATGATCATGTTTTGTAACCTAGTTATCAGCAACTGGCAGGAGCCATATGGTTGTCTCTTTATTGTATGCAATGCAATCGCCCTGTAATGCTTTACTTTATCACTAAGCGGTAGCGATAGTCGTAGAAGCATAAGATGGCGAGACGACAATGCTGCTACGGTGGAGATCAAGGTGTCGCGCCGGTGACGATGGTGATCATGACAGGTGCTTCGGAGATGGAGATCACAAGCACAAGATGATGATGGCCATATCATATCACTTATATTGATTGCATGCAATGTTTATCTTTTATGCATCTTATCTTGCTTTGATTGACGATAGCATTATAATATGATCTCTCACTAAATTATCAAGGTATAAGTGTTCTCCCTGAGTATGCACCGTTGCGAAAGTTCTTCGTGCTGAGACACCACGTGATGATCGGGTGTGATAGGCTCTACGTTCAAATACAACGGGTGCAAAACAGTTGCATACGCGGAATACTCAGGTTAAACTTGATGTGCCTAGCATATAACAGATATGGCCTCGGAATACTGAGACCGAAAGGTTGAGCGTGAATCATATAGTAGATATGATCAACATAGTGATGTTCACTGTCGGTGTCAAAACCGGCGGATCTTGGGTAGGGGATCCCGAACTGTGTGTCTAAGGCAGATGGTAACAAGAGGCAGGGGATACAATGTTTACCCAGGTTCGGGCCCTCTAGATAGAGGTAAAACCCTACGTCCTGCTTGATTGTTCTTGATGATATGAGTATTACAAGAGTAGATCTACCACGAGATCAGAGAGGCTAAACCCAAGAAGCTAACCTATGGTATGATTGTATGTTGTCCTACGGACTAAAACCCTCCGGCTTATATAGACACCGGAGGGGGCTAGGGTTACACAAGGTCAGTTACAAAGGAGGACATATACATATCCGTATTGCCTAGCTTGCCTTCCACGTCAAGTAGAGTCCCATCCGGACACGGGACAAAGTCTTCAATCTTGTATCTTCATAGTCCAACAGTCCGGCCAAAGGATATAGTCCGGTTTTCCGGAGACCCCCTAATCCAGGACTCCCTCAGTAGCTCCTGAACCAGGCTTCAATGACGATGAGTCCGGCGCGCAGTATTGTCTTCGGCATTGCAAGGCGGGTTCCTCCTTCGAATACACCACAAAAGAGTTTGAATACAAGGATAGTGTCCGACCCTGCAAAATAAGTTCCACATACCACCATAGAGAGAATAATATTTCCACAGATCTAATCTGCTGACACGTTTTGACAGCATGACATCATGCCACGGCCCGGTCATTGTTCGAACCGTTCTTTAACCAGCCCCGCACATGACGCGAGGCGGTTTCTTGACACCTCTTGTCAAAGCAGAGATCGTGTTCCCCTTATCACGGGATTCTCATCAATACAAACGTGGGTAACCCAACTGTGCCTGTTGGTATGACTCCTAGATCTTAGGTAAGTCTC
>NC_057803.1:58699767-58712648 GCF_018294505.1 Triticum aestivum | reverse complement strand
CCCGCGCTCAATCGAATCCTTCCCCGCCTCGAGTTCTAACACCCAAAGCTCAGGGCAGGTGCTTCAGACCTTCAATCATGTCCGGATCCAGCCTTCAAGGCCGGTGGATGCCTTCCTCCGTCATGGAGGAGGACATCAAAAGGTTGAGGGAGGCCAGATATCCGACCGCCGAAATTTCGCATAGGCTACCCGCCCGAGGGCATATCGTCCCTACTCCCAAACCCAACGAAAGCGTCGCGTTCGCCTCCCACTTCCTCCGAGGGCTAGGCCTCGCACTGGATCCCTTTGTTAGGGGTCTTATGTACTATTATGGGCTGGATTTTCATGATCTGGCCTTGGATTCCCTTCTTCACATCTCATCATTCATTGTCGTATGTGAGTCCTTCCTCCGCATTGCCCCTCACTTCGGCATGTGGCTCAAGACCTTCGATGTGAAGCCGAAGATGGTCGAGGGGCAGTACGCAGCGTGCGGAGGTGCTTTAATAAGCAAAATGGCTGACGCTCCATGGCCAAAGGGTTCCTTTCCAGAGGTATCCGGATTGTGGCAACGGGAGTGGTTTTACATTACAGCCCCCCGAAGTGCCAAATGGGTAGCTGCCCCCACCTTTCGCTCGGGCCCCCCACCACAACTGATGTCATGGATCAGCAGGGGGCTGAGCTTGGGTCCAGCCAAGGACGTGCCAGTACTGTAGAGCCGTATCTGAGATCTCTTCGAGGGAGACCTCAGTCTGGTTATGGTGATGCAAGTTATGGTGGTTCGTCGAGTCCAGCCTTGCAAACGCCGACCCCTCCGTATCTGGGAATTCAATCCGGAAGGACCGCGCCCTATTTAGCATTTCCTCTGCATGACACAAGAGGAGATGTACAAATCATTCTTCGGACCCAAAATAGAGTGTCCGAACACCACCGAGGACGTGGGCCTAAGCTGCAACCGCCCCTTTGTCCAAGTAAGTAATCCCATGGCCGAACACACTGTCCTTTTATTTATCATGACATCATTCTGAAGAATCATTCTTTGACCAGGACTGGATAACAAAGGCGAAGATGATCCGGTGTTCGGCCCCCCTTCCCGAGGGCTTGGACAATCCGGTGCTGGAAAAGATGCTCGAGCCAGCACCTTGTCTAGTGCCCTCAAAGGAAGATGAAGGGGGAGTAAAGAGGGCGAAAGTGGGCCTCCTTCGCTACCTATTCCAACCGAGGGAATGAGCACTTCCGCGAGGGAGGATAACACAGGGGAAGAATTTGACATTCTTTCTCCCCGGGGAAGGAAGAGGACTACCTCCAAAGATCTGGAAACTAAGGTTTCCAAACGGGAGAAGAAATCTCAGCCAAAGGGTCCTACCTCAGAGGGTATTCTTGCCGCACAATGTCCGCGCGGGGATCAGCCCTCTACCGAGTTGTAAGTCATCAAAAAGTACTTAATAGTGAAGATATCCTACCTTACTTCCGAAGAAAATAACCGATGCTTATAAATTGTAGTCCGGGTCGCACCCCTTCTCGACAGAGTTCATCTTCGGGGGATCTTCTTCCGGAGATGATGGAGAGCGAAACGCCTCCCCCAGACTCCCCAACTCAAGAAGCGGGCGACCTTGAAGTGTCGTCGCGAAGGGTATCTCCGGATCCACTAGGGCTAGAGGGTAACCCTTTGGCTACCCGGAATCCCAAGTATCCGGCTCATAAGGAGTGACAGCAAGGGTGCGTACAGTGTGCGGTCGGACGCGCTGAAGGATCTTCTGAGGCAAGCTGCCGTCTCGGAAGCGCATCGTACGCTAATGGGTACGGTAATTGAGAGGATTTCATCTGCTAAAAGCGGGTTGCATGAAGCTTTTATGAGTCTGCTGAAAGGCTTCGAGGTATGTGAAATAATGTATGCTTTTAACAGTACCGCATACATTAGGTATGCCGATGCAGATAGTAGCCCCTGAGACTCTGGTTGTCGTTGAGAACGGCGGCAAACAGAGGATCATAGTCCCAGGTAATAACCAGACCGCCTTTATGTGCAGGTGGTTGAAGCTCCGGTGGCTAGCCGGATTGATGAGTTTATCGAACTAAGGCGGCAACTAGATGCGGCAGATGCCGACATCGTGCTTGTCAACAAGCGGCTTGACGAGGCTCAGGGTGAGTGATTTTTCTGGTGATTGTCAGATAATAAGAGCAGCATGATGCCAGTATCTTTAATATGTTGTGACTGCAGATGGAGCTGCCACCGTGGAGACCCTTCGGGTGGAGCTTGCCCGAGCCAAGGAGCAAGCAAGGAGTAGCAATGCGGCCGCTTTAAAGGCGGCCGAAGAGTTAAGGGCCGAATAGGCCGCGCATTGCGAGAGCAAGGAAAAATAGCCAAGATGGTTGTAGAGTTAAAAGATGTTGCTGACCGTTACTGGCTTCTTGAAGAAGAAAACCGGGTGAAGGCGACGGACCTGGAGAAGGCCCGGGTGGCTGCCAAGGAAGCCCACTCCAAAATTAGAGCGACGAAGGAGGAGCTGAATCAAGCTGCAGATATCGTGTCTGGGAAGCCCTTCTTGTTGTGGACTAAGTTCGGAGATCCGAAGTATGCTCCTATGGACCGACTATGGAGTTCTGCGGACGCGTATATGGATTTGGATGCAAGTGCTGCTGATGCGGCCGCGTACTTCAAGGATCAGAAAGGTCCCGAAGTGGAAAAGCTGTTTTGGTCACAGTTTCACGCTCCAGTCCGTTCGCTGCTGCTAAATGAGTGATTGACTGGTTGGGCCGAGCTCCATAGGTTGTCCGGACTTGCCATGAGGTCCGTTGTGGATCATCTGTGGCCGGGAGGGCCAAGGCCGAATAGCTACTTTATCTTAGTGCAACAATTCCTTGATGATGTGCCACGCATCGATGCTGTAAAGAGATCGGCGTGCATAGAAGGCTCGCGGATGGCCCTTGCCCGTGTCAAAACATACTGGGCGGAGATGGATGCCACCACTGTTGTGGCACAGGGTTCGGCCATAGGCCGAGTGGCTGCCGAGCACTACTTTGAAGAAGTCCTTGAAGGCGCTCATTCGATAGAGGCTCAGTGCTCGAAGAATATTATTTTCCAGTGACATGTAGTCCCATTGTGCAAACAATGTTTTTCTGAATTAATCAAGGATGTATTTATACTTTTGCCCGAAAGTACTATGATGCCTCATGTGCGGCCGTTTATGTATATATTGTATATAACCGAAAAGTTTGCAGTCGTCGGCTTCCACCCCCACGCATATAATGCGGGGGTGTTCGCAAAAGATGCATATTCACATTTGATCCAACGTCTTGGTCCGTTAAGGAGGTGATAGCGTAGCGAACAAGGCAATCAGACTATATTGCTTTAACACTTTCACTTAGCCATGGGAGTTTGACAGTGGGGCTATTATATAGCCCCTGGTACTTCTGCGCTCGTCCGAATACGGGGCGCGTTCGTACATGACCGGGAAACGGCCCTTCGTTAATGCAGAGGAATCCCGAAGATTCCGATTATTCATCGAGTGGTTGACCAGTCTCTCGCTATATCACGACAGTCAGTTTTTGGCTTTCTCTACTGAGGTGCTCATCCGGATGAACCAGGGCACAATCACAGTAGTTCTCCCAATGCTACCTTAGCCGATATAACGGAACGTAAGGTACCAAAACTTGGGAGCCGGGCAAACCCAACATTTGACCAAAGACATGATTCGGAGCTGATGCATATAGGTCCAAACTCGCGACGCCGAACACTCCCTAAGGTGTTTGGTCTTTATAACATATACCGGGCTAAACAATGCCCTTTATAAGAAACACCATGTGTCCAGGTACATGCAAAATCCTGGCGTGGCCACATGCCAATAACGCCGGCATCCTTCTCAGTTGTGTTGAGTATCCGAAGGATGTGAGCAACAAAAGACAGCAAAAAAGGTTTACGCAGGGCCTTAATCTAAAAAGAAACCTTTGGGCGGGTCCCTGCTGCACGTCTGCGCCTGTGTCTCTGTTGTGCCATGTCCTGGACGGGTATAGCACGATTGTCACCTGCAAAAGGAAAGAACTTAGGTGAAAGTTGCCATGCCAAAAAGAAGAATAAATTATGAAAATTCCAGAGAGGCCTGTTTGAGCCGGGCTAGCCTTAAATACACGCGGGAAGCCCCTGGTATCGTTTTATGAGGGTTCGAAAACCAATCTCATGCATGTACGATGGAACGCCGGACTCGTCTAAACGCGTCCGTGGTCTTGACAACCTGCCATCTTTTCTGGTTGTTGAGGCCGTCTAGTGTGCGGCTGTTAGAGCCGCCGCGTCCTCTTCCGTACGTAAAGAACGGTTGGCATTTCCGCTAACTGTGATGATGCCTCTCGGACCGGGCACCTTGAGCTTGAGAAAAGCATAATGCGGTATTGTGTTAAAACGAGTGAAAGCCGCTCTTCCGAGCAGTGCTTGATAATCACTTCGGAATGGAGCGATGTGAAAAGTTAACGTTTCGCTTCGGAAGTTATCGGGAGAACCGAATACCACCTCTAGTGGTAGAGAGCCCGTACAGCGGGCCTCTTGGCCTGGTATTACTCCCTTGAAGGTAGTATTACTGTGGCTTATTTGTGTCGGGTCTATCCCCATTTTGCAGACTGTGTCCTGATATATCAGATTTAGACCACTGCCGCCGTCCATTAGGACCCTTGTGAAATGGTACCCGTTTATTATTGGGTCTAACACCAAGGCCGTAAGTCCTTCACGCCAGATATTTGTATTGTGATCCCTACGATCAAAAGTGATCGGGCATGCCAACCAGGGGTTGAGCCTGGGGGTGACGGGCTTTATGGCGCGTGTGCATCGGGGTGCGTGATTGCTCCTCCCCTTTGTCACATGGACCACATTTACTGTTTTAACCTCTGGTGGGAACTTTTTCTGTCCTCCAGCGCTTTGCTGGCGAGGTTCATCCTCGTCTTCGCTTGGTGTCTCTTCCCCTTTGTGTTCGGTGTTTAGCTTTCCGGCCTGCTTGAAGACCCAACATTCTCTGTGGGTATGATTTGCAAGTTTGTCTGGGGAGCCGTGAATCTGACGGAGTTTGTCAAGAATTTTGTTTAGGCCAGATTTTCCTTCTCTACTGTCTTTGAAAGGCTTTTTCTGCTGACCTGGTCGAGAGCCCCCGAATCCGGCGTTTACCGCCGTGTTATCTGGGCTACCTTCTTTATTTTGACGCTTGTTTTTGTTGCGTCGTGGTTTACCATTGCCATCTCTGACTTCGGATGTGCTTGGGTCGCTGGTGCTGCTACGGGCCAACCAGCTGTCCTCACCCGCGCAAAAGCGGGTCATGAGGCTTGTTAGGGCTGCCATTGTTCTCAGTTTTTCTTGACCGAGCTGTCTGGTGAGCCATTCATCTTGGACGCTATGTTTGAAAGCTGCTAAGGCTTCGGCGTCCGGACAGTCGACAATTTGGTTCTTCTTGGTGAGGAACATGTTCCAAAGCTTTCGGGCGGACTCTCTCGACTGTTGGGTTATATGACTTAAATCGTCTGCATCCGGAGGTCGGACATAAGTCCCTTGAAAATTGGCCCGGAAAGCGTCCTCGAGCTCCTCCCAACTTCCAGTTGAGTTTTCGGGGAGGCTTTTCAGCCAGTGCCTAGCTGGCCCTTTAAGCTTGAGAGGCAAGCATTTAATGGCGTGGAGATCGTCTCCATGAGCCATATGGATGTGGAGGATGAAGTCCTCTATCCAGACTCTAGGGTCTATGGTTCCATCGTACGCCTCTATGTTCACCGGTTTGAATCCCTCTGAGAATTCATGATCCAACACCTCAAGTGAAACATAAAGGATGTGCGGCACCCCTGTATTGGGATGCGCCATGGTGTTCGGATGGTTGTAGTATTCGGTGTTGGTTGTGTACCGTAGCGCGCTTCCTAGATCCATAAATAGATCTGGTCGCGCCAGATTTTTGACGCAAGTTCTCACGTAGATCGTGTGTTGACTTATGCGTGACTTTGTTAGCTGCTCTATCGTGTTCACAGGGTGGTGGATCCGGCCTGTTGGCCGTATCACTCTTCGGTTGTATGGGCTCGAAGGCCTCATTGTCGAATTTCGGTAATAGCTTGTGTTTTTGATAGCTATTTGGATGGTAACTTCCACCATACTTTGTTACTTTGTCCCACTTGCTGTTGAGCGTATTTTGTGCGACCTTGAGCCTTTGCTTCTGTTTCTTCAGGCTTCTCGCTGTGGCAATAAGCCTTCTGCGGTGGTTCTCTTGCTCCAAGTGTGTTTTCGGGATGATGGGTGCATCTTCGTCCGGACTGTTTTCTTCCCTAGTCGGGGATTGATGAGGCGTATCTTTGGCGTCATCGTGTTCGGACATCGGATCCGTACTATGTGTGCCGTTTGCATCTTGATTGCGTTCTGCCACCGAGGTGGTGCAGTTGTCGTCTCTTTTGCTATGGCGGGACTTAGAGCGGCGCCGCTGACGTTGGCGCTTGGGTTGCTTCTTGGAGGGGTCATCCTCCGCTTTCTCATCGCCATTGGCTTCGTCGGGGGTGTCCACCATGTATACGTCATGTGATGAAGTAGCGGTCCAGCGCCCTGTGGGCGGTGGTTCCGGTTCATCTCCGGCTTCGTCGTCCAAACCGTCGAAGTCTTCGGAGCTGAAGTCGAGCATGTCGGTCAAGTTGTCGACAGTGGCTACTAAGTGGGTGGTGGGTGGGCGGCGAATTTCTTCGTCGTCTGCATCCCATTCTAGCCGGACATAGTTCGTCCAAGGTTCTCCTGACAGGGAGAGAGACCTTAATGAGTTTAGCACATCTCCGAAGGGCGAGTGCTGAAAGACATCCGCGGAGGTGAACTCCATGATCGATGCCCAGTCGGATTCGACGGGCACGGATGTGAGCGGCTCGGAGTCCGTGGCTGGAGGTGAATCCAGTGGTTTGGTGACACGGCTCTCGTAAGGGGTGAAGTCAGTATCCGGCTCTATCGCCGCTGAGAGTGCGGCCTCCATGGAAGGGTCCATCCCTCTGCTCTCGGATGGCGCGAGTTGTTCCGGATTAAAGGCCGGAGTAGCTGCGGTTGCGATCTCCCGAACACTGTCCGACGGCAGAGTTACATCATGCTCGTCGCCACTGCGCGGCACATCCGGCATGGGCTCGAACCCGTCGAAGATCAAGTCTCCGCAGATATCGGCCGTGTAGTTCAAGTTTCCAAATCTGACCTGATGGCCAGGGGCGTAGCTCTCAATCTGCTCCAGATGGCCAAGCGAATTGGCCCGTAGTGCAAAGCCATCGAATATGAAGATCTGTCCGGGGAGGAAAGCCTCACCCTGGACCGCATCGCTAGCGATGATCAAAGGAGCCATCAAGCCTTATGGTGACGACACAACAGAACTCTCAATGAAAGCACCAATGTCGGTGTCAAAACTGGCGGATCCCGGGTAGGGGACCCCGAACTGTGCGTCTAAGGCGGATGGTAACAAGAGGTAGGGGACATGATGTTTACCCAGGTTCGGGACCTCTTGATAGAGGTAAAACCCTACGTCCTGCTTGATTGTTCTTGATGATATGAGTATTACAAGAGTAGATCTACCATGATATCAGAGAGGCTAAACCCTAGAAGCTAGCCTATGGTATGGTTGTGTGTTTTCCTACGGACTAAAACCCTCCGGCTTATATAGACACCGGAGGGGGCTAGGGTTACACAAGGTCGGTTACAAAGGAGGAGATATACATATCCGTATTGCCTAGCTTGCCTTCCATGCCAAGTAGAGTCCCATCCGGACACGGGACGAAGTCTTCAATCTTGTATCTTCATAGTCCAACAGTCCAGCCAAAGGATATAGTCCGGCTGTCCGGAGACCCCCTAATCCAGGACTCGCTCATTCACCATTGAAACTACTCCATCTCACATGATGATCGGACATGGTTTAGTTGGTATGGATCACATGACCACTTAGAGGATTAGAGGGATGTCTATCTAAGTGGGAGATCTTAAGTAATATCATTAATTGAACTTTAATTTATCATGAACTTAGTCCTAATAGTATGAGCATATCTATGTTGTAGATCAATAGCTCGCCTTATTGCTCCCCGTTTATATTTTGATATGTTCCTAGAGAAAATTAAGTTGAAACATGTTAGTAGTAATGATGCGGACTTGGTCCATGCTTTGAGGATTTTCCTCATTGCTGCACAGAACAATTATGTCCTTGATGCACCGCTAGGTGACAGACCTATTGCAGGAGCAGATCCAGACGTTATGAACGTTTTGACAAAAGCTCGGTATGATGACTACTTGATAGTTTAGTGCGCCATGCTTTACGGCTTAGAACCAGGACTTCAAAAATGTTTTGAACGCCACGGACCATATAAGATGTTCCAAGAGTTGAAATTGGTATTTCATACTCATGCCCGTGTCGAGAGGTATAAGACCTCTGACAGTACTTTGCCTACAAGATGGAGGAGAATTGCTTAGCCAGTGAGCATGTGCTCAGAATGTCTGAGTACTACAATCACTTGAATCAAGTGGGAGTTAATCTTCCAGATAAGATAGTGATTAACAGAATTCTCTAGTCACTATCACCAAGTTACTAGAACTTCGTGATGAACTATAATATGCAAGGGATAAAACGGAAACAATTTCCAAGCTCTTCATGATGCTGAAATCAACGAAGGTAGAGATCAAGAAAAGCATCAAGTGTTGATGGTTGACAAGACCACAAGTTTCAAGAAAAGGGAAAAGGGAAGAAGGGGAACTTCAAGAAGAACGGAAAGCAAGTTGCTACTCAAGTGAAGAAGCCCAAGTCTGTACCTAAGCATGAGACTAAGTGCTTCTACTGCAAAGGGACTGGTCACTAGAAGCAGAACTGCCCCAAGTATTTGGCGGATAAGAAGGATGGCAAAGTGAACACAAGTGTATTTGATATACAGATTATTGATGTGTATTTTACTAGTGTTCATAGCAACCCCTCGGTATTTGATACTGGTTCAGCTGCTAAGAGTAGTAACTCAAAACGGGAGTTGCAAAATAAACAGAGACTAGTTATGGGTGAAGTGACGATGTGTGTTGGAAGTAGTTCCAAGATTGATATGATCATCATCGCACACTCCCTATACTTTCGGGATTAGTGTTGAACCTAAATAAGTGTTATTTTGTGTTTGCGTTGAGCATGAATATGATTTGATCATGTTTATTGCAATATGGTTATTCATTTAAGTTAGAGAATAATTGTTGTTCTATTTACATGAATAAAACCTTCTATGGTCATACACCCAATGAAAATGGTTTGTTGGATCTCGATCATGGTGATACACATTTTCATAATATTGAAGCCAAAAGATGCAAAGTTAATAATGATAGTGTAACTTATTTGTGGCACTGCCGTTTAGGTCATATTGGTGTAAAGCGCATGGAGAAACTCCATGCTGATGGACTTTTGGAATCGCTTGATTATGAATCACTTGATGCTTGCGAACCATGCCTCATGGGCAAGATGACTAAGACTCCGTTCTCTGGAACAATGGAGCGAGTAACTGACTTATTGGAAATAATACATACTGATATATGCGGTCCGATGAGTGTTAAGGCTCGCGGCAAGTATCTTTATTTTCTGACCTTCACAGATGATTTGAGCAGATACGGGTATATCTACTTGATGAAACACAAGTCTGAAACATTTGAAAAGTTCAAAGAATTTCAGAGTGAAGTGGAGAATCATCGTAACAAGAAAATAAAAGTTTCTACGATATGATCGCAGAGGTAAAATATTTGAGTTACGAGTTTGGCCTTCAGTTAAAACAATGTGAAATAGTTTCACTACTCACGCCACCTGGAACACCACAGTGTAATGGTGTATCCAAACATCGTAACTGTACTTTATTAGATATTGTGCGATATATGATGTCTCTTACCGATCTACCACTATCGTTTTGGGGTTATGCATTAGAGACAACTACATTCACGTTAAATTGGGCACCATCTAAATCCGTTGAGACGACACTGTATGAACTGTGGTTTGGCAAGAAACCAAAGTTGTCGTTTCTTAAAGTTTGGGGTTATGATGCTTATATGAAAAAGTTTCATCCTGATAAGCTCAAACCCAAATTGGAGAACTGTGTCTTCATAGGATACCCAAAGGAAACTGTTGGGTACACCTTCTATCACAGATCCGAAGGCAAGATCTTTGTTGCTAAGAATGGATCCTTTCTCGAGAAGGAGTTTCTCTCAAAAGAAGTGAGTGGGAGGAAAGTAGAACTTGATAAGGTAACTGTACCTTCTCCCTTATTGGAAAGTAGTTCATCACAGAAATCTGTTCCTGTGACTACTACACCAATTAGTGAGGAAGCTAATGATGATGATCATGTAGCTTCAGATCAAGTTACTACCGAACCTTGTAGGTAAACCAGAGTGAGATCCGCACCAGAGTGGTACGATAATCCTATTCTGGAGGTCATGTTACTTGATCATGACGAACCTACGAACTATGAGGAAGCGATGATGAGCCTAGATTCCGCGAAATGGCTTGAGGCCATGAAATCTGAGATGAGATCCATGTATGAGAACAAAGTATGAACTTTGATTGACTTGCCCAATGATCGGTAATCCATCAAGAATAAATGGATCTTCAAGAAGAAGACTAACGCTGATAGTAGTGTTACTATCTACAAAGCTAGAATTGTCGCAAAAGGTTTTCGACAAGTTCAAGGTGTTGACTACGGTGAGAGTTTCTCACTCGTATCTATGCTTAAGTCTGTCCGAATCATGTTAGCAAATTGCCACATTTTATGAAATCTGGCAACTGGATAAACAAAACTGCATTCCTTAATGGATTTATTAAAGAAGAGTTGTATATGATGCAACCAGAAGGTTTTGTCAATCCTAAAGGTGCTAACAAAATATGCAAGCTCCAGCAATCCATCTATGGCCTGGTGCAATCATCTCGGAGTTGGAATATACACTTTGATAAGTTGATCAAAGCATATAATTTTATACAGACTTGCGGTGAAGCCTGTATTTACAAGAAAGTGAGTGGGAGCACTATAGCATTTCTGATAAGTATATGTGGATGACATATTGTTGATCGGAAATAATGTAGAATTTTTCTAGAAAGCATAAAGGAGTGTTTGAAAGGAGTTTTTCAAAGAAAGACCTCGGTGAAGCTGCTTACATATTGAGCATCAAGATCTATAGAGATAGATCAAGACGCTTGATAAAAATTTTCAATGAGTACATACCTTGACAAGATTTTGAAGTAGTTTAAAAAGGAACAGTCAAAGAAAGAGTTCTTGCCTGTGTTACAAGGTGTGAAATTGAGTAAGACTCAAAACCCGACCACGGCAGAAGATAGAAAGAGAATGAAAGTCATTCCCTATGACTTAGCCATAGGTTCTATAAAGTATGTCATGCTGTGTAACAGATCTATTGTATACCCTACACTGAGTTTGGCAAGGGAGTACAATAGTGATCTAGGAGTAGATCACTGGACATTGGTCAAAATTATCCTTAGTGGAATAAGGATATGTTTCTCGATTATGGAGGTGACAAAAGGTTCATCGTAAAGGGTTACGTCGATCGAAGTTTTGACACTGGTCCAGATGACTCAAAGTCTCAATCTGGATACATATTGAAAGTGGGAGCAATTATCTAGAGTAGCTCCGTGCAGAGCATTGTTGACATAGAAATTTGCAAAATACATATGGATCTAAATGTGGCAGACCCGTTGACTAAACTTCCCTCACAAGCAAAACATGATCACACCTTAGTACTCTTTGGGTATTAATCACATAGCAGTGTGAACTAGATTATTTACTCTAGTAAACCCTTTGGGTGTTGGTCACATGACGATGTGAACTATGGGTGTCAATCACATGGTGATGTGAACTATTGATGTTAAATCACATGGCGATGTGAACTAGATTATTGACTCTAGTGCAAGTGGGAGACTAAAGAATATATGCCCTAGAGGCAATAATAAAGTTATTATTTATTTCCTTATTTCATGATAAATGTTTATTATTCATGCTAGAATTGTATTAACCGGAAACATAATACACTAGTATGCCTCTACTTGACTAGCTCGTTGATCAAAGATGGTTATGTTTCCTAGCCATTGACATGAGTTGTCATTTGATTAACGGGATCACATCATTAGGAGAATGATGTGATTGACTTGACCCATTCCGTTAGCTTAGCACACGATCGTTTAGTATTCTGCTATTGCTTTCTTCATGACTTATACATGTTCATATGACTATGAGATTATGCAACTCCCGTTTACCAGAGGAACACTTTGTGTGCTACCAAACGTCACAACATAACTGGGTGATTATAAAGGTGCTCTACAGGTGTCTCCGAAGGTACTTGTTGGGTTGGCCTATTTCGAGATTAGGATTTGTCACTCCGATTGTCGGAGAGGTATCTCTGGGCCCACTCAGTAATGCACATCACTATAAGCCTTGCAAGCAATGCAACTAATGAGTTAGTTGCGGGATGATGTATTACGGAACGAGTAAAGAGACTTACCGGTAACGATATTGAACTAGTTATTGAGTACCGACGATCGAATCTCGGGCAAGAAACATACCGATGACAAAGGGAACAATGTATGTTGTTACACGGTTTGACCGATAAAGATCTTCGTAGAATATGTGGGAGCCAATATGAGCATCCGGGTTCCGCTATTGTTTATTGACCGAAGACGTGTCTTGGTCATGTCTACATAGTTCTCGAACCCGTAGGGTCCGCATGCTTAAAGTTTCGATGACAATTATATTATGAGTTTATATGTTTTGATGTACCGAAGGTAGTTCGGAGTCCTGGATGTGATCACGGACATGATGAGGAGTCTCGAAATGGTCGAGACATGAAGATTGATATATTGGACGACTATATTCGGACACCGGAATGGTTCTGGGGGTTATCGGATATATAACCGAGTACCGGGGGTTACTGG
>NC_057803.1:58693787-58699510 GCF_018294505.1 Triticum aestivum | reverse complement strand
CCCCTCCCCCTCTAGACCGAATTGGACAAGGAGGGGGGCGGCGCCCCCCTTTCTTCCCTCTCTCTCCCTCCTCCTTCCCCCCTTCTCCTAATCCAACAAGGAAGGGAGGGAATCATACTCCCGGTAGGAGTAGGACTCCTCGTGGCACGCCTCCTCCTGGCCGGCCGCCTCTTCCTCCTTGCTCCTTTATATACGGGGGCAGGGGGCACCCCATAGACACAACAATTGATCATTGATCTCTTAGCCGTGTACGGTTCCCCCCTCTGGCGTGGATCTAAGACTGACAGTAGAATGGGGGAGGTATGAGGAGGCAAGATCCTAGCTATGGAGTAGTTGTACACACAAATTTATGAGTTCAGGCCCTTCTCGGAGGAAGTAACAACCCTACGTCTCGGTGCCCTGAGGCGGTCGACTGGATTTTATGCGTGTGTGAGTTTACAAAAGATGTGAACCCCTGTCCCGGAGGAGGGGGTAGCTTATATAGAGTGCGCCAGGCCCCAGCTCCCCTCCATTACGCAGGGTTCAATGTACATAAAGGAGGAATGTTACAGGTAACGTCTGTATTAAAGTGCTATAAATGATAGTTAAGTCTATGAATAAAACGCCCGACCGTTGCTGTGTAGAGTGACTTTAGGTCTTCTGTTTACCGAGTGATTTCTGTGACGGTCGAGTGACATTGATTCCTCCGAGTGAAATGTCTCTGGTCGAGTGGATGATGGTACCCTTTGAATGCTTCTGGCTTTAGGGTGATGTCCTTGGGAAGGGTGTCTAGGTCAGGCCTATGACCCTACCGTAGGTACATAGCTTCATGATTAGCCCCCGAATGGTTCGGGGCTTGAGTGAAGAAGGAGTTGAGAATTCCTCCGATTCAATTTTTGCGCTCTGGGAGTGACTTATTGCGACCAAGCGAACAACCATGATGATCTCAACTCCTTTTTAGACGCCTTGATCCATTCTTGAATCTGTCGAGTGAACTTTACTATGATGTCTTGAGTACTGATATGGAGAAGATATTCCGTTTGACAGATTGCCCTGCTGCGCGGATATATCGTGGGATTTCGATTTGGGGAAGCGCGCGGGATGGGGGAGGCTGCAGTAATTGGAAGGGATTAGGCGAGGCCGCCTCAATCACCGCGCCACCTTTTTCGCCATGTACCTCGTGCGCGACTATTACTGGATTTGATAGGGTCATCCGGACCCACAGGTCAGCCACTCGGAAGCGGCCCCATATAAGGCGTCGGGCCGGGTTTTTTTTGAATAGTGCGTCTTCGTCCATCTCTTTTCCTCTCAGTTTTCTCCGCTGCATCTGCTCCTGCTCCAGCGCCGCTGCCCCGTTCGAGCTCTGCTCGCCGATATGGGGAAGGAGAAGACGGTGACATTGGAGCGCGTGAAGAAGGCAATGACAAAGGTGAAGGGAAAGAAGTCCGGCCGAGGCGGATCTTCCTCGAGGCCCGGCCTGCCGCCGGGCTGGATCCAGGGCGACTGGATTCGCTCGACGATCCGTCAAGACAACATCGACGACCTGGTCGATGGGGGACTGATCCCCCACGAATCGGCGCGACTCCTGGGGAACGAGACCGAGCCGCAGCCACAGGAGGGTGAGCACGTTCTCCTCGCTACTCACGTCGACCGCGGGTTTTCCTTGCCTCCCCACCCTTTCTTTCGAGGTTTCTTGAACTTCTTTGGGGCGCAACTCCACCACTTTACCCCCGAACACCATCGTGCATCTTGCTGCTTTCGTGTCCATGTGTGAGAACTTCCTGGGCTGTCGGCCACACCGGGACCTCTTCAAACACATATTCACGTGCCGTTCTCAGATGGTCAAAAGGCCAATCCGAGTGACGGGAGGACGCAAGTGATTCAGATGTGCGGGGTCTTGGGATTCATATGAGGAACAAAAGCACTTTCCCAACTATGATCCTTCCCGAGTTGGTCCGGGGTTGGCACTCGACCTGGTTGTACTGCAAGGACCAGCCGACTCCGGGTCAGTCGACTGGACTTCCCCCCTTTTCCGTGGCCCAAGTGGAGAAGCCCTCTACTCTGAAAGTGATCCCAGAGGAGAAGGCGCAAGTGAAAGTGTTGGTTGAGCGAGTAGTTCAGCTTGTCCGTGATGGGGTAACCGGTATGGATCTGTTGGGGGTCTTCCTCAGGCGACGCATCCAACCACTTCAAGCTCGTGACCATCCGATGTGGATGTATTCGGGCACTGACGACACCACTTTAACCCATCCAGAAGAAGTCGACGAAGCTATGTTGAAAGGGTGGCTGAAGGGTATTACTAGCAACAAAGACAACCCCAAGGGATCCCGGAGGATTCCTCCACTCAACAACTCGTACGAAACCGACAAGGTATGACTCCAAATGGTCGAGTGTCTTCTTGATTTATCAAGTAGCTGTTTGTTCTCATCCGACTGACTCCTATCTTGGTTGTTGTCTTCCAGACCCTGACTGAGATGTACTCGGTGCCCAACGGGGAGCGGGAGCAGGACCCAGAGGGAGAAGTGAGTGGAGGTGAAAGCGGCGAGTGGCACTCTGACAATAAAGAGGACGAGGATAGCTACGACCCGAGTGATGAAGAAGAGGTCGACTCTCCTCCTCGTAGGGAAAAATGATCCAAACTTTCTCACGATCCAGCAAGCGCCTGCGGCAAAGCGGCCGCGCAAACTGGGCAGTCATCGAAGCGCCCTTGGACGTCTTCTCCAGCGCTGACTGAAAAGGCATCGAAGCAACCGAAAGCCACGCCGTCCAAACCACCAAAAGCCTTGCCGAAGATCGAAGTAGCCATCCCCATTGCTTCTGGGTATTAGTTGGACTTGATTTCTTGTTTTAGTATGAATTTGGATTTGAGTCGATTCATTTTCGTTAGACATGACCGACTGAATTCTGAAATTTGTAGTGCTGCTACCTCTGGGACTTCTACCCGCCAGTATCAAGACGAGGACATGGAAGATGCGGTCACCTCCAACCCGGGTACAATTCTCGTGATCTTGTTCTCGATTGTACGGTCGATTAAATTCTGGTGACTCATCTAGGGTCAGCTGATTTCTTTGCAGCCCCTCCAATGTCATTGAGCTTCTGGATGATGACGAGGACGTGCCGCTGAGGCCTAGGAAGAAGAAGACAATAGCTAGCAAGACATCCTAGTCGGAGCCGGCGGTGGAGCGGGTAGTTCAACAGCTCGAAGATGTGAGTAAGGTTTCTGTTACCTTTGCTGACCCAGTGTCGAGTGCGCGTCTTGCACCGTCGACTGCTCCAGAGCTTGTTTCAACTATCCAACTTCATGCTTCGGATCTCCAAGCCGCTGTGTCTGGACCATCCGCCCCCTTCTTTGCCACTCATCATGTTCCAGAAGGCCAGCCGGACGCCGATGTGGAGGCCATTCGTTAGGCTGGTATAATGATGGAGCGGGTGAAGGCGGTGCACGAAAGCAGTCAGGCTACTTATGATGCCAGCATGGCTCTTCGAGCCAATGTCCAGGTAAGTTAACTTCCGACTGAACCTTTTCTTTTAGGATATGCTACCCAAATGTTTTCCTTCACGCAATCTTTCATTGTCTTGCACTTCGAGATTGTACACCCACTGGGTGCTTTGTCATCCTCTCTCTCTTTTTTTAATCGGTCTGGGCGGACCAGACGAGTGGGATCCGAACCAGTGGGGGCACGCCAAGTGCACCCACTGGGTGTAGTCCCCGAGACCACAGTCGACTGCTGGCAATCGGTTGGGGTCTGAGCACTTCTTTCTCTTTTTTTTTAATCGGCCTGGGCGGACCGGCCGAGTGGAATCTGAACCGGTGGGGGCACGCTAAGTGCACCCACTGGGTGTAGTCCCCGAGACCGCAGTCAACTGCTGGTAGTCGGTTGGGGTCTGAGTAGTCTTGAAGTTTTATTCACTCAAAAGTAGATAATCTTTGATCTTGTCGATTAATATGTCTTTTACTCACTGTAGAAATCTTGTTCGCTTATCTCCAAGTTTGCCGAATTTGAGGAAAAGCAAAGGCAACTCAACCTTGACCTAGAGTTAGCTTAGCAGAACTTGAGGAAGGCTCAAGATGAAGTCGCTAGTAGGGAAGGTAATGGCCTGTCGGCTGCTTATTTTGACCATCCTTCAAGTTATCTCTTCATTATTCTGTTTGATCAAAATCTGTATTTTGCAGAGAAAATGAGGTTGGCCCTGGAAAAGAAGGACTTGAACCTTGCAGCTGCGCAGAAGGAGGCTCAGGAGAAGACTGCCCTTGCTAACCAAAATCTGGCTTCGGTCGGAGCGCTGGAGGAAGAAATCAACAAGGTGAACTCGTCCCTCACTGAATCCAATCGAGAGGCGACTCGTCTGAAAAAAGATAAAGTGGCTCTGAACGACCAGCTGGAAAGCATGACTCGTAGGAGGAACGATTTGGAGGCTTATCTGAAAGCTCTCGCCGAGAAACTCTTTCGTATGCTCGAAGGTATCCCTTTTTTACCCGACTATTTTACTGTTTGCAAGTAAAACCTGACCAGTCGACTCATTAACTCCTTGACTCTACAGAATTCTGCCAAAACTTTGAAGAGGAGACTGGACGGATCGAGACGGGCTTGGACCCTATCCTTTCTCCAGTCGACGACGAGGCTGCCATGAATGTGCTTAGACTAGAATCCCGCGTCGCCAGTGTTACAAGTTATCTTGCCCGTCTGAAGGTTGCAATTTCACGCATCGACTCATCGCTCTGGCCAAGGGCAACGCTTCAGAATGATCTCGAGTCTCTAATGTCTCGACTCAACGAGGTCCCTGGTCGAGTGCAGGAATGGAAGAAGTCCTCTGCCTGATGCGGTGCTGACGTGGCTCTGCCACTGGTCAGGGTCCAATTCAGAGAAGCTCGAGAAGAGAAGCTGGCGGCGATCAAGGTCGCCAACACAAGAAGGCACGACTTCCAGTCCTTCTTGGAGACTTTCATTGCTGCTGCCACTCGGATCACTGACGGGATTGATTTGGACGAGTCCGTCGAGCCTGCAAGCCCTCCTCCTACCGAGTAAACAAACTTGATACTTAAACTTGCTTTAAATTTGCCTCGGAGTGCCGAGTGGTTCTTGTAACCGTTAAACTCCTTCGGGCCTGGCGCCCGAGTACTTTTATCTTCGTCCTGAAACTAATCTTGGTTTATCTTCTGCATGTGCTTGCGTTTGCTTTCGAGTGGAACTTATTCTTCACTCGGAATATTCTTTGAGATGCAACTCTGAAGGAGATATCCCAGTCGACCTGCACCTCGCCGTCCTTGCGGATAGGGATGGAGCGCACATTGTACTTGTGGCACAGCTCTGAGGAGAGGTTTGCAGTCGTCCTGCACCTCGTCATCCTTGCGGATAGGGATGGAGCGCACATTGTACTTGTGGCGCAGCTCTGAGGAGAGGTTTGCAGTCGACATGCACCGCGTCGTCCTTGCGGATAGGGACGGAGCACACATTGTACTTGTGGCGCAGCTCCGTGCAGAGGTTTGCTCATCACTCGGTAGGATTTTTGAAACTTAGGCGAGCACTGGACTGCAGCTAAGCCCCCGAATGTGAGGTTTGCTCATCACTCGGTAGGATTTTTGAAACTTAGGCGAGCACTGGACTGCAGCTAAGCCCCCGAGTGTGAGGTTTGCTCATCATTCGGTAGGATTTTTGAAACTTAGGCGACCACTGGACTGCAGCTAAGCCCCTGAGTGTGAGGCTTTCTCATCACTCGGTAGGATTTTTGAAACTTAGGCGAGT
>NC_057803.1:58649299-58693201 GCF_018294505.1 Triticum aestivum | reverse complement strand
ATTTTTGAAACTTAGGCGAGCACTGGACTGCAGCTAAGCCCCCGAGTGTTAGGCTTGGTCATCACTCGGTAGGATTTTTGAAACTTAGGCGAGTACTGGACTGCAGCTAAGCCTATGAGTGAGAGCCTTGCTCATCACTCGGTAGGATTTTTTCAACTTTGGCGAGTACTGGACTGCAACTAAGCCCCCGAGTGAGAGGCTTGCTCATCACTCGGTAGGATTTTTTTCAACTCAGGCAAAACGGATTCGCAGCTAAGCCACCAAGTGAGAAGCTTGGTCATCACTCGGTAGGATTTTTTCAACTTAGGCGAAACGGATTCGCAGCTAAGCCACCCACTGGGGGATTTCAGATAAAACGTATGCAATCGACAATCATTTTAGAAGACTGTAAAAACTCTTGTCTTTGATAAACGAACTACAAAGGTGCTTTTTATTACATCCCAATAGACCGAGTGCTTAAGTATAAAAAGGGCGGAGTAACTCCACATTCCAAGCATGTGGCTCGTCTTTCTTGTGCTCGACGTTGTAGAGGTGGCACGCTCCATTGTGGAGCACTCTGGTGACAACGAAGGGGCCTTCCTAGGCAGGAGCAAGCTTGTGTGGTTTCTGCTGATCCACTCGGAGAACCAAGTCTCCCTCTTGAAATGCTCGACCCCTCACGTTTCTGGCATGGAACCGACGCAGGTCTTGCTGATAGATGGTTGATCGGATCAAGGCCATCTCTCTTTCTTCTTCCAGGAGATCGACTGCATCTTGTCGTGCCTGTTCTACTTCTTCTTCTGAGAAAAGCTCGACTCAGGGCGCATTGTGGAGCAAGTCACTCGGAAGTACAACTTCGGCTCCATGAACCAAGAAAAAAGGGGTTCTGCCAGTCGGCCAATTGGGAGTTGTCCTCAATCCCCACAATACTGATGGAAGTTCATCGACCCAGGCTCCTGCTGCGTGTTTGAGGTCACGCATCAGTCGGGGTTTCAGTCCTTTGAGAATCAATCCATTTGCTCTTCTAGCTTGCCCATTCGACTGGGGGTGGGCGACTGAGGCATAGTCGACTCGAGTACCTTGGGAAGCACAGAAAGTTCTGAACTCATCAGAATCGAAGTTTGACCCGTTGTCAGTGATGATATTGTGTGGAACACCATATCTGAGTGTTAACTCTCTGATGAAGCTGACAGCAGTACTGGCTTCAAGGTTCTTGATAGGCTTGGCTTCAATCCACTTGGTAAACTTGTCGACTGCTACGAGCACATGAGTGAATCCACTCCTGTCAGTCCTCGGAGGTCCAACCATGTCCAATCCCCAAACAGCAAAGGGCCAGACGAGTGGAATGGTCTTTAGGGCCGACACAGGCTTGTGAGACATGTTGGAGTAAAGCTGGCAACCTTCACATTTTTCGACTATTACTTTTGCCATGTCATTCGCCCATGGTGAGTAAAATCCCGCTCGGTATGCTTTGGACACAATGGTCCGAGAGGACGCATGGTGACCACGGGTCCCCGAGTGGATGTCATTGAGGATCACTCGACCTTTTTCAGGTGTTATGCATTTCTGGCAAACTCCAGTCACACTTTCTCTGAACAACTGTCCTCTTATCACAATAAAGGCTTTAGACCGGCGGACGATCTATCGATCCTCTTCTTCATCCTCTGGGAGTTCCTTCCTAAGAATGTACGCAATATATGATACTGTCCAATCGGGGGTGATGACCAAAACCTCCATAATCAAGTCGACCACAGCTGGGACCTCGATTTCAATCGGATCGGTGGCACTCTTCGGCTGTGGGGGCTCTTCAGTGAAGGGATCTTCTTGATCTAAAGGTGTATGAATATGCTCCAGGAACACATTACTGGGAATGGCTTCCCTCTTGGAGCCTATCTTTGCCAGATCATCGGCTGCTTGATTTTTCAGTCGAGGGATGTGATGGAGCTCTAACCCCTCAAACTTCTTTTCTAACTTTCTCACTGCATTGCAATAACCAGTCATGGCTGGGCTTCGGACGCCCCACTCCTTCATCACCTGATTGACCACTAAATCCGAATCGCCATAGACCATGAGGCGACGGACGCCGAGTGAAATGGCCATACACAACCCGTATAGAAGTGCCTCATATTCAGCTTCATTATTGGAGGAGTCAAAGTGAATCTGGAGAACATAGCTGAGTTTGTCACCACGGGGGGATACCAACACCACCCCAGCACCGGAACCATTCAGCATCTTGGACCCATCGAAGAACATGGTCCAATTCTCTGAGTGAATTTGGGCCGGGAGTTGTTGTTCGATCCACTCGGCGAGGAAATCAGCTATTGCTCGGGACTTAATAGCTTTCTTTGCCTCAAACTTGATATCCACGGGAAGGAGTTCAATCACCCACTTTGCCACTCGACCTGTTGCATCTCTGTTGTTCAGAATCTCTGATAAGGGAGCGTCGCTGATGACTGTAATGGAATGATCAGAGAAATAGTGTGCACCTTCTTTGTGGCCATGTAAATCTCATAAACAAGCTTCTGATAATGTGGATATCTTTGCTTCGACGGAGTCTGAACCTCAGAAACATAATACACTAGGCGCTGAATTTTATAGGCTTTTCCTTCTTCCTCCCGCTCGACCGTGAGTATTGTACTGACAACTTGTCCAGTGGCTGCAATATAAAGCAGCAAAGGCTCTTTGCTGATTGGTGCAGCAAGCACCGGCTGGGTGGAAAGCAGGGCTTTGAGCTCTGCAAACGCTGCATCAGCTTTGGGAGTCCACTCGAACTTATCAGACTTCATCAGTCAGTAAAGATGCAATGCCATTTCACCGAGGCGAGAAATGAATCGACTCAAGGCGGCCAAACAACCAGTAAGCTTCTGGACGTCATGCACACGCACAGCGCGTTTCATCCAAAGTATAGCACCAACTTTCTCTGGGTTAGCGTCAATCCCTCGTTCGGAAATGAGGAGACCGAGTAACTTTCCGCCAGGAACTCCGAACGTGCACTTTGATGGATTAAGCTTGATATCATATCTTCTGAGATCTGCAAAGGTTTCAGCAAGGTCAGCCAGCAGGTCAGAACCTTTACGTGACTTGACCACAATGTCATCCATGTATGCTTCCACATTCCGACTGATTTGAGTGAGCAGACACTTCTGGATCATCCTCATGAATGTGGCTCCGGCGTTCTTCAGGCCGAATGGCATAGTGACATAATAGAAGCATCCGAATGGAGCGATGAAAGCCGTTTTTATCTCATCGGGTCCATACAGTCGGATCTGATGGTACCCGGAATAGGCGTCCAAAAAGGACAAACGCTCACACCCCGCAGTCGAGTCGACAATTTGGTCAATGCGGGGGAGAGGAAAATGATCTTTTGGGTAGGCCTGATTGATATGCTTGAAGTCAATGCACATGCGAAGTGAATCATCCTTCTTAGGGACCATGACAACATTGGCGAGCCACTCAGAGTGGTAAATCTCTCGGATGAACTCAGCTGCCAGGAGCCGAGCCACTTCCTCGCCAATTGCTTTTCTCTTGTGGACGACAGACCGTCAGAGGTGTTCCTTGACTGGTTTTACTTTTGGGTCGACTCGCAAACGATGCTCAGCCAGTCCCCTGAGTACACCCGGCATGTCAGAAGGTTTCCATGCAAAGATGTCCCAGTTCTCATGGAGGAACTGGATGAGCGCTTCTTCCTGTCGGATTTCGGGTTCCGGCAGACCCTTGAGGTTCGAACACTGGGGTGCGCGCGGAGATTTCGCCTCCTACCTACCTGCACCCCTCCGCCTCGCTAAGATCTAAGCTATGGGAAGAACAACACAAGAGACACAGGGTTTATATTGCTTCGGGCCACCATTGTGGTGTAATACCCTACTCCAGTGTGTGGTGTGGTGGATTGCCTCTTGGGCTGATGATGATGAACAATACAAGGAAGAACAGCCTCGCGAGGGTCTGTTCTTGGCTGGGGGGGACGAACTGCTAGGAGGAGTTCAGTCACCCTTCTCTCTCTTTCTCTCTCTCTCTCTCTCTCTCTCTCTCTCTCTCTGATTTCGATCTTCTCTTCTTCGTCCTTCGCCTCCATCCACCTACCCTGTGGGTGGCTGGTCCTATTTATAGAGGCCCTTGTCCTCTTCCCAAATATCGAGCGGGAAGGGAGCCAACAATGGCGGGCTAATTTGAAGGGGGACAGCTAGTACTAGCTATCCTGACAAAAGTAGTCTTCGCCTGCACAAAGCTCTGGTGGTGACACCGTCTTGGGCTCCACAATGACCTCCGTCTTGCAGTCCTCCTGGTCTTGGTCTTGTTGCATCGAAATGGCAACCTTTGCCTGATGCCTCGGTACTCCGCGGCTGCGCTTGCCCCCTTTGCACCAAAGAGGAAAGGAGGACACTGCATGGCTGGCGCCCGCCTGGCTCCTTTGGTCGTCATGGCTTGCGTCACGGGCACCTCGTGAGGTACCCTGCCTTGATCTCTCCGCCTCCTCGCGAGCCAGCCTGATGAGGCCGTGCCTGAGGAAGCTCCGTGTCGTCTGCCCCGTGAGGCTTGGCCCCTCGCGAGGGTCTTGGGTCTATGTTGATGAAGATGGGTCGTGCTGGGCCCCCCTTTGAGCCATGCCACAGGCCGCGGGCAGGCAAGTCTGGGGACCCCCATTCCCAGAACGCCGACAGTAGCCCCCGGGCCCAAGGCGCGCCCGGACTTGGCCGTGCAGGGAGGCGGAAGGGCAAGAGCGAAGCGCCGCGGGCCCTAACAGCATGCAGCCTTGGGCGCCGCATGGCGGTTGATTAGACGTGGGCAGCACTGTTCCCCCACGCCCCCCTTATTTTGCGTCATGCTAGGCGGACTCGTAGTTGTACACAGCCGCTACCCTTTCTGTTGCTCCAGCATCCTCTGTCCTTCCTCCGCTCGAACTCCAGCTTCTGTTTTCAACCCAATCTCGAACTTCCTCCCCCCTTCCCATCTCCATGGCTCCGACGAAGAAGGGAAGAGGGAAGAAACCCGTGCCTCCGCCTTGCCCGCCACCGTTGGCGGCCCCCGCCGAGGGCTTGGGCAAGGTCAGCTCATCTCTGGCCACTATCTTCAACGAATGCGGGAGGACAACGGCCTGGCCCGCGTCCCACTTCTCCATCGACAGGATAGTCACCGAGGTCCCGTATTTTGCCGACGCCCTGTGGGCGGGTCTGGTTCCTTCCTTTTCTGATTTCTTCAATGTCATGCTTTCCCACTATCAGATCCACATGATGCATCTGGGTCCTGAATCCATCACCCTCCATTCGGTCTTCGCCTTTGTTTGCGAGGCTATGATGGGCATCCTTCCTTCGGTTGCCTTGCTGCGCCACTTCTTCTCGCTGCGCCTTGTCGACCCTACCCAATGCTGGGCGTGCGTGAGCTTCGTTGCCGCATTTGAGACAGCGGCCTTTGGGATTGACTTCAAGCTCCCTCTGCCTGCGGCTTGGTTCCGCGAGCGATGGCTGTATGTGGATGCAGGGGTGCCCAGCCCCCTACTATCGGAGCCAACTTCGCCTGCTGTCCCCAATTTAGGCTGGGGCCAGGAGACGCTTGAGAGCCCCCAGCTCATCTTCGTCTGGCACCGCTTCGCGTTCTTGAGGTCGCTTGGCGTGACAGCGCCCAAGGTGGTGAAGGAGTTCCTGCTACGCCGCATTGCTCCTCTCCAACGCCACTCCCGCCGGATGTGGGCCTTCAGCGGGCGCGATGATCATATGAGGCTCCAGGAAGAGGACCTGACGCCTGAAATGCTGAGGACAGCGCTCTTGACCCTAATTGGGGACCCCAACCCTGGCAGCATCCAGCAAGGAGGGGCCTTGCTGTACCTCTGCCAGAGCAGGGGCGATTTTGTGAAGCAGATGCCTATCTTTGATGAGTGGGGGTCGCGCCCCGCCGGCCTCCAGGGGCCTCGCGAGAACCCAGTGATGGTGACTGCCCTTCCAGTTGCCCAAGGCGACTCTTCCTCAAGCGGCGGAGCAGGGAGGCATGAGGTGCCAGAGGCCGAGGGGGCTCCCGGCGGGGTGACAGCGCAGGGCGATGCTCATGAGGGAGCAGCTCTTGGGGCCCGTGCCGCTGAGGCTAAGGGAGGCAAGCAGCTGCCCTCAGCGCCTGTGAATGAGGCCCCTAAGGCTCCAGCTGCTTCTCTTGGCGAGGCGATTGGCAGCGTGCATCAGGCGGGCGCCTCTGACGCAGATCGCCTTGACGCTCCGTCTTCGTCGCAGGTTGATCCCTGCGCCCAACTCTTGGGCGGCTTCCGCGTGGACTTTGAGGCCCTCCGGAAGATAAGGGAGGCCCTGGGCGACGATTACCCTTGTCGCCTGCTGAAGCGTAGGAAGTACTTCGCCACTGATGAGTAAGCCTTCTCCTTTCCCAGCTCCCGATCCTTCTGTTGCTTTTACTGGCCCTTGCTCCGCACGCCCCTCCTAGCCGAGCTCGCGAAGACGACTGAGGTGCTGTCCCCCTTGGCTTCGCCCCCTCCACCGTCCTCAAGCGCTCCAAGGAGCAGAGCCCTTGTGGTGAGGGCGATCGGAGAGGCGAACCGTCCCAAGGCGCATCGTGGCCCTGCGCACCTCGCGATCCTCCTTCGCGGGCCTTCTCGTGGCATAGCCAGCCTGACGTGGGCTTCTCGCCTGGTCGTGGACTGCGATTGGCTGTGGCGCTCCCTGCGCTCTTCACCTAGGAACGGGCTGACTCCAGGCCGGGCTTCTGGCATGGCGTGCCCGGCCGTTGCGAGGGTGCCAGCCCCCAGCCCCCTGCCCGGAGGGGGAGTGCTGATTCGTGGCCCCCGGTGCTTGCTTGGGGCAGATGATGGTGTGGAATACGTGCTCGAGCATGCTCGGGAGCCTCGCGCTCTCCGCCAAGGATTACTTCGAAGGGCGGCTGACGCGGTAAGCCTGCTTGGTGAGGAGCTTGCTGATGAAGACGCGCGCCTTGAGGGCGAGGGCCTGTGCCTGGCTGCAGAGAGGCGCGAGCTGGAGGGTGCCATCGCCCTTGCGCGCCGTCAGCGTGATCTTGACGATGCAGAGGCCAGGCGTCGCTGGTGGACTCTCGGGAGGCCCGATCTTGGGCCACCGAGGAGGCCCGGGAAGCTGACCGGCGGTGAACGGCGGCGGAGGAGCGGGCTCGGGAGCTCCTGGCCTGGTGCCACTCACTGGAGGAGCAGGTGGAGCTACGCGAGGCAGCCCTCACGTCGATGAAGGTGGCCTCTGGCAACTCAGCAGAGCTCCAGAAGCGTGAGGAGGCGCTGACGCTGGAAGCCGCCGAACGTACCCGCGAGTACGAGCGTCTGGAGACGAGGGAGCGCTTGGTGACGCAGGCGGAGGATGATGTCGCTGCACAGGAAGCCCGTGTCCTGGAGGAGGTCGAACGTCGGGTGGCGATGGCGCATTTGAACCTCAAGCACGAGTTCAAAGAGAAGCTGGGGTTGATTCGGGCCGAGGCTGAAGGCAGGACTGTTGCCTTGAGGGCCAAGCTGGAGGAGGTGACGCGGCGGGCCGATGCTTTCCGGGCCGCCCTTGAGGTGGCGCAAGGTGAGTTAACCAACTCCCAAGCCTAGGTGCTCCTTCTCCGCCAGCGGGTGGAGGAGGCTGAGGTTGTTGCGCGCCATAATGCGGACAAGATACGTCAGCGGCGGATCCTGGAGCATGAGCACGGCCCCATGCTCACCATGCTCCGGGAGAGAGCCAACGCAGCCTTGGGCAACATCTGCGAGGTGGCTGTTGGCGAGCCGCACGCAGTCAACTACGCCGGCAATCTTCAGTTCTTCACTGACGTGGTGACGCAGCTGGAGGCGCGGTCGGTCAGGGCTGACAGGTTGGTGGAGGAGAGGAGCCGCGCCCTGCTCGGGCGCGCCTTTTCTCGCGTCTTCAGCCATCTCCGGAACATGGATCCCCAATTCGATTTCGACGCCGCCATCGCTCCAGTCCCCCAGGCCGTCCGAGACGATCTGGCACACTGGGTGGAAGACAATGTGGATGCTCTTATCAGGGCCTTCGCTTCAGACAACGACGGCATGATCGTGGCTGCCAATGAGGGCGGTGTGGTGAACGGCCCTGACGCCGCTGGCGGCGACGCAGACAGCGATGGCAAGTTCAGTGATGCCAGCAACGGCTCGGGTGGTGCTCCTGAGGACGCATTGGGGGATTTATCCGACTGATTGTGCATCGTTCCTACTTCCTTACCCTGCATGAATAGAACTCAGGTTTTGGCCTGATGGCGATGAGAGCATTTTGGAGGGGGAGCCCCTTATGTAAAACGTGTGTTCATCGTATTAGTAGACGCTACATTGCACATGCGCCCGCGCCAAGTGGTTGGCTTAAGCGACGCGCTGGTCGGCTAGTTTACCTTTGTCCCGTGCTGGCCCTAAGGTAGCCCGTGGGAGGTTATGGTGTCCTGAGTGTTCCCTGATTGAATCCGTAGAATCTGCAGTAAAACACCCTCCTGAGAGGACGCGGTGGCGGCAGTCTAGGCTACACGCAAGCTAGGCCTGACCCGGCTCGCGAGGGGCTCACGAGGGGAGGCAGCTGAGGCGAAGTGGTAACCAAAACGCGAGAAATTGCTCGAACGAGACTAAGCACCCCTTCCCCGAACACACACAAATCTCAAATTCGAATCCAACTTGAATCCAGTGGGGGAAAGCGACAACCAAAGGGAAAAGCAATGAAAGCAGACAAAAGGCCGCGTCCGGCACCTAATCTAGTCTTGGACGTCTTCTCACCAGCGCGGAGCTAAGTGCTGCCACTGGGCGTGGGAGGGAGCCCCAGGGCCTGAGGCCGGCACCCCTGAGACTCCGGGGCGTGTACAGCCCCACTCATTATTACGTGAGAGTGTCACGGGGCGGCGAGCTTCACAGGCACTGGGCCTTCTTCACAGGTACCGGCCTTGCTTCATATCGCCAGACGAGGGGCCCGCCTTGCGCCACACTCTAGCGCCATCAACGATGACCGGAAACCAGGACGCCGCCGATGGGGTAGAGTGGTCGCCAGCAGTTCTCCCGACGACCACGGGTCCTCCGCCAGGGGCAGGCCCTGAGGCACCTCCCCAGCGGAGGGCCTACCTCCTGAGAACACCTTGCTCCTTACGCCGCGGTGGTGATGTCGGATCTCGGCCCCTCTCCTGCAGCCCCCTGCGCCCTCCTCCCGAGGGGTAAGAGACTGTGGGAGCGGGGCAGCTGCTCGCTGTGGCGACCTGCACCTCCTGCGATCCATGGTTAGCGTATGCCTGCTCCTGAAGAATTAGCGGTACCCGATAATCGTTGCCTCTAGCGTGCCCAGTGGGACCGTCCCGGGACTCCTGGAAGGGCTCAGCTTCTGGCGCCTCGTCCCCCCAGCTTGGGCTGAGGAGCGAGCCTTGTTCGCCCCCATGAGGGTGTCCTTGGTCCATCATGAGGGGCACATATTCTTCTGGTGCCGTCATCCCGAAGGCCGTGCCGTGGTGCTCCGCGAGCCACGCAGCTCTGCTTGACGCGCCCACCGTGGGGTGGTAGCGCGGCTGTCCACTGGGGCCGTGGGTCGCGTCACGCCCTTCTTCTTCGCGGACCGGGAGCGGGGGCAGCGCCGCCGCCGGTCCGGTACTGACAGCTTCGCTGGTGTTGGAGTAGCCTTGGAGCCCGCGGGCGCGCGCGGAGCCCCCGCGCGGGCCGCCCTGGGCTTGAGATGGGAGCTGGGTGCAGAAGGGGTGAGCCCCCGAGGCGGCGAAGCCCAGGAGCTCTGCCACCCGCTCCAGCAGCATGTCGCGGCCGCCCTCCAGCAGCCTGCACTGCAGCAGCTCTCGGGGCACCGTGAGCGCGGCCCTCGAGTTCGCCTGCTCCCGGCGGGTGTACGGTGTCGTGGTCGCGGTGTGATTGGAGGCCCTTGCTACCGACCGCGCCTGCCGCGGTGTGAGAGCTGTCGAAGCCTGTCCGTGTTGCCCGCGGCCCGCAGCACCCTACGGACCGCGAGCTGCCTGGGGCATGGGGTCGCCCAAGGCGAGCGGCTCTGCGTGGGCGGGCCACGCCGCCCATGGATCTGGGTTGCCCGCCTGGTCGCCGGACATGGCGATGACGACGCGACGGGGCACGAAGCGGTAGAAGGTAGATTCCGGCGCACCCCTACCTGGCGCGCCAAATGTCGGATTTCGGGTTCCGGCAGACCCTTGAGGTTCGAACACTGGGGTGCGCATGGAGATTTCGCCTCCTACCTACCTGCACCCCTCCACCTCGCTAAGATCTAAGCTATGGGAAGAACAACACAAGAGACACAGGGTTTATACTGGTTCGGGCCACCATTGTGGTGTAATACCCTACTCCAGTGTGTGGTGTGGTGGATTGCCTCTTGGGCTGATGATGATGAACAATACAAGGAAGAACAGCCTTGCGAGGGTCTGTTCTTGGCTGGGGGGGACGAACTGCTAGGAGGAGTTCAGTCACCCTTCTCTCTCTCTCTCTCTCTCTCTCTCTCTCTCTCTCTCTCTCTGATTTCGATCTTCTCTTCTTCGTCCTTCGCCTCCACCCACCTACCCTGTGGGTGGCTGGTCCTATTTATAGAGGCCCTGGTCCTCTTCCCAAATATCGAGCGGGAAGGGAGCCAACAATGGCGGGCTAATTTGAAGGGGGGCAGCTACTACTAGCTATCCTGACAAAAGTAGTCTTCACCTGCACAAAGCTCTGGTGGTGACGCCGTCTTGGGCTCCACAATGACCTCCCTCTTGCAGTCCTCCGGGTCTTGGTCTTGTTGCACTGAAATGGCAACCTTTGCCTGATGCCTCAGTACTCCGCAGCTGCGCTTGCCCCCTTTGCACCAAAGAGGAAAGGAGGACACTGCGCGGCTGGCGCCCGCCTGGCGCCTTTGGTCGTCATGGCTTGCGTCACGGGCACCTCGTGAGGTACCCCGCCTTGATCTCTCTGCCTCCTCGCGAGCCAGCCTGATGAGGCCGTGCCTGAGGAAGCTAAGTGTCTGGCTTGGACTCGCCGGTGAACTTGCTGACTCCAGTCGCCAACCTAAAGTTGGGAGGAATCACTACTGCTCTGATGGCTCTGCTGAAACACTCGGGTCCTGAAACGTGCACCCTGCTTCCAGTCGGATGATCTCTATCATGGCCTTCTCTATGAGCCCTGTTCCTATCGACCAAACCTTGAACTAGGATAGATCTTGCATCAAAGCCTGGCTCTCTGGGGTCGACCGAAATTCTTCGTTCACCGCTGTGGGGTGCCTGTCATCTTGCCGTCGAGGCACGTATGACCCACTCCTCGGAGGAGGCGTGGGCACTCGATGACGGTCATCGTGGTCGAGCCGATGATCATACTGGTCACGGTTCTTGTACTGATCTTGCCGGTGCCCACGTCCCTCACGCCGCGGAGGCGATCTTGGGCTGTGAGCAGACTAGACAGTATTTGCCACCACAGATCTGCTATGAATCCTATTCTGTGACTGAGATACTGTTGTATTCTGCTCACCCGCTGCCCAGAGTAAAGCATGGATGTGCATCAAACCTCGGCCAACTTTTGACTGGGAAGGTTGAATTGACTCTGCTATTCGAGCTGCAGCTGCGAGATTCTGCATCGGAGTACGGTATACCTGAGTCGGAGGCGGAAAAAGTTGTCGTCGACTGGACTCGGGAATCCGCTGCTGAGCACGCTCATCGAGTGCACGCTGGAGGTTCTCCAGTCGAGTGCGCTCAGCCAAGTTGGCCAGGCGCGCCTCCTCCAAGGCCTGGGCCTCTGGGGTTTCTCCAACGATAGGAGTGTGAAGTGCATCCATGTTACGGCAGAGAAGATCTTCCTTCTGCTGCGAAGAGAGGGGTTCGGGGCGGTACTCCTCGTGGACGTGTGATGGGTCGCCGACGCCATTGCCACCGTCTTCACGGGTGAAGCCAGGAGGACTGCGTGGTCCATTGACATCAAGAATTCCGTCGCATGGTCGCTGCTGTCGCATTCGGGTGCAGTCTCGACGGAGCCAATCGACAGATCGAACATGCCATAGAGAGTTTCATCGGGCTGGATCGCCGCGATTTGTGGGATGGCCGATTGGCGGGCCACCGCATGTCTCACCCACCGCTGAAGCCGTGACCGACCGGATCATTGACGTCGGCGAACAACGGGAAGCGAGGATGCCGTAGGAGCCAACTGATACTGGGTCGACGGCTTCCGAAGAAGGACGTCGTGGACGCATGTGCGGAAGTGCGTCACCCCGCGGACGGGGAGCGCCTCGATGTCGAGTGGAGCCTCGTGGAGCCAAGCGGAGTCGTCGACGATGAAGATGAGCGTGCTGAGATGGATCTCGCGGCCTGCAGCCAATCCTCCGCCGGAAACCATGATGATGGGAATCGGAAGAATCGCAACTTCTCCAATAAACTGCTAAGACACCTGCCCCACAGTGGGCGCCAACTGTCGTGGATCTAAGACTGACAGTAGAATGGGGGGTAGGTATGAGGAGGCAAGATCCTAGCTATGGAGTAGTTGTACACACGAGTTTACGAGTTCAGGCCCTTCTCGGAGGAAGTAACAGTCTTATGTCTCGGTGCCCTGAGGCGGTCGACTGGATTATATGCGTGTGTGAGTTTACAAAAGATGTGAAACCTTGTCGCGGAGGAGAGGGTGGCTTATATAGAGTGCGCCAGGCCCCAGCTCCCCTCCATTACGCGGGGTTCAATGTACATAAAGGAGGAGCGTTATAGGTAATGTCTGTATTAAAGTGCTATAAACGATAGTTAAGTCTATGAATAAAACGCCTGACCGTTGCTGTGTAGAGTGACTTTAGGTCTTCTGTTTACCGAGTGATTTCTGTGACGGTCGAGTGACATTGATTCCTCCGAGTGAAATGTCTCTGGTCGAGTGGATGATGGTACCCTTTGAATGCTTCTGGCTTTAGGGTGATGTCCTTGGGGAGGGTTTCTAGGTCAAGCCTATGACCCTACCCTAGGTACATAGCTTCATCACCCTCCACCAGAATCCACCTCGATAATATCGTAGCGGTGCTTAGGCAAAGCCCTGCGTCGGTAGAACATCATCATCGTCACCACACCGTCGTGCTGACGAAACTCTCCCTCAAAGCTCGGCTGGATCGAAGTTCGAGGGACGTCATCGAGCTGAACGTGTGCTGAACTCGGAGGTGTTGTGTGTTTGGTACTTGATCGGTCGGATCGTGAAGATGTACGACTACATCAACCGCATTGTGCTAACGCTTCCGCTTTCGGTCTACGAGGGTACGTGGACAACACTCTCCCCTCTCGTTGCTATGCATCACCATGATCTTGCATGTGCGTAGGAATTTTTTTGAAATTACTATGCTCCCCAACCAATAAGACCCTATCGGGGGAGAGATCAAAGTTTAACGTCTTGAATGCTTGTACCAAAAGCATTGCATCCGTTTCCACAACCACTCGGGTAATTCCCAATTCTCCACCTTGTATAGAGCTTGTAAACATGCCTCCGCTTCAGTATGAAGAACATCCCGGGCATGAGCTAGTCGACCTGCTGCCGTGACAACAACATCACCGTCATGATCGTGGATAATATAGCCCCATCCTCCCGAAGATGATTCGGCAGAAAAACTGTCATCAGTGTTTATCTTGAGCATGCCTTCAGCCGGCTTCATCCAGACACTAGTTTTCAATGCATAAGGTTTCTTCTTGCAACCAAAGAACTATTTATATTCTATATGTGTCACTTTATTTGGCAGTGGACCCCATAGGTAAAAGAATTTGAAATGACCTACGCTAGAGAGTACTGGCAAATGTAACACTCATGCCAAATAGTACTTTCCTGGCAAATTTGGCATCGTACACGCTTTGGATGTCCTCAGAGCGTTACAGCTGCGAACGGCAGATCAGACCCCTCAAACACTCACAAACGCGTCTAGTCGTGTCCGTGGACAGTGACCGATCATGTCTTAATTTTACTCATCTGCATTCGGATATCTCATACTAGAAAATGTAGATCCATACAAAAACATACAAATGATAAAATTATCATACTACATGTTAAGATAACATATAGTACCTTAATCCTTGTGGAGATGTCCACTATCTTCATGCCCTGCACCTGGCACATGGCTGACAGCTGCAGCTCCGGCTCCTCCGCGTCGGCCTCCACATCCATCTTCGCTTCAACCTCGTCGAAGAGTGCATCGATCGCCACCCTTTCCTGCCGGATGAACCGTCGGTTGGTCTGCACATAGGTTTCATCCTAGATGACCTGTTGCTCTGCCATCTCGGCCGCTTGGACAACCGCGAACTCCGCCTCCATGTCCACCATGTTGAAGCCCGGAGCTGGCGCCAGCTCCTCCTCTGGCTACTCCGCCTCGTCCTCCTCTGGATCTTCCATCTCCATTGGAGCTGGCTACCACTCCTCTTCCTCCTCCTCCTCTGCATGATCCTCCTCCTCCTCCAGATCCGACGAGTTTGGAGGCAGGCCGACAGCAATGCGGGCAGCGCGCCTCGCCCGGATTCCTGCCCAGTCTCGAACCGCGCTCCGGCATGAACATGGCATACGGGGTTATCTTTTGCCGAACCATGGCGAAGCTGGAGGGCGTGGGGACAACGGTGGAGTGGGAGAGAGGTTGATGGGCTTGGGCTGGCGGTGCGAAGAGTGAGGTGGGTGAGGCTAGGGTTGGGGGCATCAGCCAGCTTAAATAGCCGGATTTGGCCTCAGGCGGCGAGTCGGAGCGGCGTCACGCGGTGTTCACACCCCTACCGGAGAAGACGTCCGTCGGACCGCCAGGTTTCCGGGCGATTTCGTGTGGGACCCCATCTCAGTCCGACGTGGCGCACACGCATGGGCGCTCCTAGGCGTTCCCATTTCCGTTCCATATTTGGGCTAGATATGAGGGGTGCTAGTCAGCCAGGATGTCTGAGGCCCATTTGAGGCGCCCGTCTGGGTCATTTTTTATGACCGACCAGTGATCGGGTCGTCCGCTCGGACGTTTGCGGCGGGTTTAGGTCCCCCGACTATAGATGCTCTTAGCTCAACCAAATGTGGCTAGTTTGACCCCATGTGTGTGTGCATAAAATGTTTTCAATCTTTAGTAGACGCTATGTGAGGATGTAGGCCGTCCAGTGTTGTGTCTTGTATTGATGTATGTCGATGTTGTACTTGCCTCCTTAAAAGATCATTGTATCACACATACTTCCACAAGGGCTTGAAGCCTTCAACCAGGCGGTCCTCTACTTGTCTTGCAGTTTCGTTGCCGTCCTGTTGGTATCGATATTTGTAGCTTTCACGCGAACAGTGAGCAAAGACATGTGTATTCCCAAATGATTAAGTGATCAACATTTGTATTAGTGCTTAGCCTTTTGAATTCTTTTGATTGCTTACCACATGTATCATATGGTTTTTTATTAGTGCTTAGCTTAATTTTGATTTTCGTGCATGTTTTTTTTCTATCTTGTAATCTGAAGCCAGAAACTAGCCTTAAAGTTATGTTGGCAGGAGGTGTTTGATGTGAGCGCCTATACAGCGCGGTACGCGCCGGCAGCCACGGGAGCGCGTACCCTCTGTGCTCCCTTGCATGCCCTCATGGGCCGGCCCACGTGCGGGGCAGGGAGCCCCTTGTTTTTTAGCCTCTTTTGTTTTCTGTTTTAGCTTTATTTTATTTTTAAAAGCAATTTACAATAACAGAAAAAGTTAGAAATTGTCCAATTATTCATGAATTCAAACATTGTTCCCGATTTGAATTTTTTCAGGAAATGCTAAATTTTCAAGGATTTAAAAAATGTTCACAATTTCAAAAATAATGTTCGTGTATTCAAAAAATGTTCACAATATTCAAAAAAGAGTCAGGAATTTTGAAAAATGTTCACAAATTTAAATAAATGTTCACAAAATTCAAAAAAATCTCTATTTGAAAAACTATTAAGGAACTAAAAAATGTTCATCAACAACGAAAAATGTTCCTGAATTTCAGAAAATGTTCATAAATTTCAAAAAATGTTCACCTTTTCCAGAAAAATGTACAAAATTTCAAGGAATGTTCGAGAATTTGAAAAATATCATGATTTAAAAAATGTTGAAGGATTTAAAAAATGTTAACGACTTAAAAAAATGTTCATGATTTAAAAACAATGTTCGCTTTTTCAAAACAATATTCACGAATTTGTAAAAAAATCGCCAATTTGAATTTTTTTCATAATTTCGAAAAGTGTTTACAATTTAAGAAAATTTGTTCACAAAAATTGATACATGGACGAACTTTTTTTAGAAAATGTGCAAATAAGGAAAAAGGAAAAAACAGAACATTAAAGAAAAGATAAAAGAAGAAAAGTTAATCGGAAAAGGTAAAAATAAAAAGGAAAAAACCGGAAGAAATAAACAAGAAAAAACCGGTGTGGAGGAATCCCTATATGGGCCGGCCCAAAAAGCTAGCGGGCGACCTATGCGCCATAGAGATCCCCGTGTTTGATGCCCACTATCCGCTTCGTGTAAATTTGGCCCGATAGTCAACTGGACAAAATTTTGACTACGGTGCTCCCCTAGTTTTGGAAATCAGTCGACATCCTAACATCACAGATAGGCAATGTTCTGGCAGGCAGTCCCAGGATCATCCTAACATCACGCAAACCATGGATCTAATACACACAATATTCTCAAAATGTCACCATCAGATGCTGGATTCTACTTTTTGGCGTTTCGATTGGGACCGCTTCAACCAATCGATGCAATCATCCATGGTTCCTTCCGGATGCACAAGCCGCCACTTGAAAACACGTTCTTTCTGTGACAAGGAATACTAGTTGCCTTAACATTTTCTTAAACTAGGGAATACAATTGATGTGATCACCCACAAGGGGCAGGGCATACCGCTTCGTGTAAATTTTGGCCCGATAGTACGGGCTGGAGCAAATCCTATACGGTGCTCGAAGAATTGTCCACGGGAGCTATGTGTCTTGTCTACTCCAAGATTGAGTACCTTATATCACAGTACACAATTTCTAAATAATAATAATAATAATAATAATAATAATAATAATAATAATAATAAATCAAAGTACACAATCGCTAGGATGAGCCAACCAAGTGTAATGTGTTTAGTGAGTGGTTTTCCACCGATTCATGGAACCTTCCGATAGTTTTGGAAGGTTTGACACGGTATTTGTTTTTTACTTTTTTGTGATTTTCTTTCGTTTCTTTATTTACATTCCTTTTTATGTTCAATTTCCCTTTCATGTTATTAAATACACGTCAACTTTTTAATACACCATTATATTGTTTTTATACACACTTAACAATTTTTTTATGCACATTCAACATTTTTTAAATATATGCTGAACATTTTCTTGAATACATGTTACATATTTTTTAAATACACGTTGAAAATTTTAAGAATAGAAGTTGAACATATTTTTAATGCACGTGAAACTTTTTATAATACACCTTAGATTTTTTAAATAAATGATGACCATTATTTTCAAATCATGTTAAACATTTTTTCAATACCTGTTGTATATTGTTTTTATACACACTGAATTTTTTTGATACACGTTGAACATTTTTTAAAATATATGATGTATACTTTTCAAATACATGTTGGGACATTTTCCAAATACATGTGAAACATTTTTCTCAATGGCATGAATTTGTTTACAACTTTGCGGGCAATTTCTTTTACAATACATGGACATTTTTCTTAAAACGTGATTAATTTATTTGTATGAAACAATTTTTTTTACAAATTACATGCACAATGTTTTGCATTACATGAGCATTTTTTAATGCAACATGAATTTAAAAAATATAAGTATAATATTTTCTGAAATTTATACTTTAGAATATTTGAAATAATAAAGGTGAACGAAATTAACAAATAAAAGAAACGAACAACAACTCTCAATTGGATCAGTCCACTACAACATCCCTAGAGGTCAGCGGCACATGGTGCGCTATTAGTGTGCAAATACTAATGACGCATCACATCCACGGTGCGCCATTAGTAAAAAAAAATTATTTTTTTTCAAAACTACTAATGGCGCACCGCGGGAGTGGTGCGCCATTACTAGTTGAACTAGTAATGGCGCACCATGCCACGGTGTGCCATTAGTAACTTGGCCACCACTTCCACCGAATGCACCCCCTCTCCTCCCGTGGACCGCCTTTTCAGTTTTAGAAAAAATAAAAAAATGATGGAAATATAAAAAAATTTAAAGAAAATAAGTTTTCCATGTGATATGTGGTCTAGTTGTTTTGAAAATTTACAAATATGAATTTCGACTTTATTTGCGAAATCTCTCGAGAATTTGTAAAATGGGCATAACTTTTGCGTACGAACTTGGATGAAAAAGTTTTTTATATGAAAAATTATCTACTCGAAAAGTTACATCCGAATTTAACGGGGGACCCATGTTAAACATTTTCGAAATCCTCAAAAACCTAACAGAAAAAAGTTACGGGGCTTTTAAGATCTGAGGAGGCAAAAAATTCAAAAAAAATCAAACTTACTAATGGCGCACCTGCCCATGGTGCGCCATTACTATCTTCCCGCCTTCAAAATTCAAAATAAGTCAAAAAAAAGTTAGTAATGGCGCACTTGCCCATGATGCGCCATTAGTATCTTCCCGCCTTCGAAATTCAAAGTAAATCAAAAAAATAAAAATAAAAAGTTAGTAATGGCGCACCTGCCCGCGGTGCGCCATTACTATGTCGTATATATGGCTGGGCGTGGTCCTCTCCTCCTTACCTCTTCATTCTTCTCCTCCACTCCACCTCTCCTCCACTCCATCTCCTTCTCTCCTCCACTCCATCTTCCCTTCTCTCCTCCATCATACTACCCTCCTCCTCTCCGGCGACCTCCTCCTCCTCCTCTCCGGCGACCTCCTCCTCCTCTCCGGTGACCTCCTCCTCCCTCCTCTTCGGTGAGCTCCTCCTCCCTCCTCTCCTCCCATCCCCTCATGGTTTCTCCTTCCTCCACTCCGATGCTCCGGTGAACTCCTCTCCGGCGACCTCCTCCTCCTCTCCGGCGATGTAGGCGAGCGCCTCTCCGGTGACCTCCTCCTCCTCCTCTCCGGCAAACTCCTCTCCGGCAAAAGAACACGGCAAAAGAACGTACAAGATCCAAAAACAGAAACGAAATTTAAAATAATATCGTGCCAAAAAACGAGCAAAAAATGGGCAAAAAAATCACGATCCAGATCCAAATTCAAAATTCAAAAATAGTAAGGGCGCACGGTGAGGGTTAGACGGTGCGCCAATACTATTTTCCCGTCTTTAAAATTCAAAAATACTAATGACGCACCAGTGACCTATACTAATGGTGCACCAGTGGCCTATACTAATGGCGCACCAGTGGTGCGCCATTAGTAAAAAATACTAGTGGCGTGATACTAATGGCGCAACAATGATGCGCCATTAGTAGGCAAAACTGATGCGCCATTAGTAGCTCTTTTCCTAATAATGAAAGGCGTACCCAGAATTGTTGGGCCATTAAAGAAGGATTGCTCGCATGGGCTAGGCCGAACTATCGAGCCAATTTTTTGTTGACGCTTGCTCCATGAAGCTGGATCGAGGGGAGATGCAAGGTAGTGCTCCAAAGTATATATTAGAAGTAAGCTTCGACTCTCCTAGAAGCAGCAAGTTTTGACTCTCCTAAAAAGGTAGGTTTAGATCTCCCGTTGGGGTGTCTGGCGTGATGCCATGCGGGAGCTGACCACGTCTGCTTGTGAGTCGCGGCTCGTGGTTGTCGTCCACACCGCTTGTTTGTTGTCCATGGTGGACGACACCTGGCAGCAGTGGATTCGACAAAAACTTTTATATATTGCGAATACACAAAGATTGAATATCATTGCATTGTTAGAAGAAGAGAAAGAGTATAGGGCGTGGTTACAAGAGTAACACATACATGAGTCGGCATGTGCTCAAAGACCAAAGCAGAGGGGCCAGGATTGTTAAGCCCAAACATCAATGAAGAACACATATCTCTCATGTAGCAAAACGGCTAATGCATAGGAATCGGCGTTGTCCCAGAGACGGGTCTCCCCTCCGATGGACTCCACTAGACGTGAGGCCGAGGGCCACTTCACGTCGAAGATGCTTTCGTTCTGGTGTCTCCAGAGAGCATGATGACAGAGGATTGACCGTTCCGAAGCGCGGATGGAGAGGAAAAGAAGGAGGTAGCCCAGCAGTCGACAAAAAGACGCCGATGGGAATGGCAATGTAGCCGTATATCGGCACCAAGAGAGCACCTCATGCTACACTTGCAAGAAGATGGAACAACTGGCTAGCATGTGTTGTAGGTACTCAGGAACCTGTTTGCAAAGAGTGCAATATTCATCATGGGGGAGGCCGGGACAGGTGAGGTGGTCCACTTTCTAGCGTCTGCCCTGCAAAGCTAGCCAAGTCAAAAGCTCGACGCATAGATGTATCATGTCTTCAAAGTAGGAAGTTGGAAAGGGTCAGTGGTCGATCCCTGAAAGAGGGTCGGCTAACATGACTTTGTCGTGTACTGGCCGAAAGTCAGTCCATCGGCACCGTCTACTAGCTGAGGAACTATAAACCTGCGCAATTGCAGCAAGCCAATAGAGTGAAGAAGAGGAGACCAATCATGCTGCCCGACACCACGTTAGCTAATAACTTTCTGGGAAGCACCCACGATAGAAGAGGCACCGCTCGACACCACACCAGGAAGCATGTGCGACACTTAGGAACCACAACGCTCATCACCACCACGACTGCACACAAAGGCCTAGGGGTGCCAACTTGCCGTCGAGATAGGAGGTTGGCGCCACCCATAAGACCTGAGCCGAACCCAGTAGATCCAGTCGCGTACCATGCCACCAAGGCAACATGACGCTAGACCCGGGCCCGCCCCATCTCACCGTCGCCCGAAGCCATGGCCCTCGTCGGGTGAAGGCCAGGCCGCCGCAACCCCTTCTCGCGGCTACAATAAAGGACGACCTCGCCTAACTCCCGCCCCCAGCAGGCAGGCGCCACAGTCGAAGGACGACCGGGATGCCAACAGCCGAAACACAACTTGATGAAGACGCTGCATCTCCCTGGAGCTTCCCGAGAGCGTCGCGACATGTCGGGGCACACGTGCATGCACCCGTATGAGACTAATCGCGAGAGCAACCATGCACGTAGGAACCATGGCCCACCTCCGTCGCTCACCAGTGGGCATTTTGCCCAGCGACGCACGCTGACAACGGAAGAGGGGAAAGAAGAGCAGGCCTGGCCCATAGGCCAGAAAACGAGGTGTCTGCCTTGGCCCTCTGGAAGGCATAGGCCCAAATTCAGGTAGTATTTTTTTTACTGAAACTAGGAAATGCAGCAAGGAAAAAGAGTGCTCATTCAGCCATGAAGGCAAAACCCATGACACAAGCATGACGAAGGGATTGATCCATAGTTCTGTTCACACTAGACCCATCTTTAATTGTTCTCCTCCGTCCTGTTCCTTGACTCCTCCACTTTACCAAATCCTAAACTCACATAACAGTGTCATCGCTCCAGTGTGTCTCCGATTCTAAGATCACCGTCGCCCATTAATGGAGGCTAAAGGAAAATTTTGGTTCTTCAATTGGCTCTCCTTACTCTCTCAACTTCCTGCTTGTTCCCCATCAACCAGACATTGGAGGCTTGGAGACGATGCATGTTCTTCTTTTCTTCCTTCCCGTAATCCCCTTCCTCCTTAGTTAAATAGCTATGCCCTTCAGCTCTGATGAGTCCACATGTACCTATATAGGTCTTCTGCTCTTCACTAGATCTAAGTGTGAGGGAGTGCTCTGGAGCCAGGAGATTAGAAGAACGGGGGAAGGGGGAATTATTCAGTTCTGTTGTCGTCTTCTCATTCGTGTTGAGTACAACAACCTAAGATCTGGCCACCTACATCCATATCAATCCGTATCTAGGTGCTTTTGTTCCCTGTATTAATCACTTTATATTGTTTGTTCTTGTTTAGTGACATGTTCTTTAGAAAGTATTTATCTGGTTGTAATAAAAGGAAGAGAAAAAAGCAGATAGATGAACTGGTAGAACAAAAAAACTATAATGTTGCCCAAGTGTGGGATGGCCAAATTCTTAGGTCGATCTTTCACTGTTGGAATCAAAGAATTTGCCATCAGTCAGTTCTTTGCCGTCTGCGAGCTGACGACAAAGAAGGTCTTTGCCGTCTTCTTACAAAAAACAGACGGCAAAGAACGGGCTGATGGCAAAGATACTATTTGCCATCATCCAGTTCTTTGCCCTCTGCTAGCTGACGTCAAAGAATCTTTGTCGTCCGCTAGCAGACAACAAAGAGGTGGGGTGGGGTCCAATGGAGACCAGTGCCGGGCAGTACACTATAACGACCCACCTCCACCTCTTTGTCGTCAGCTAGCACACGGCAAAGAAATCACTACGTAACGGCTAACGCCCTCCCCACACACACCTCCTCTCTCCGCCTTTCTCTCCTTCCCCGACCCCCATCGCACCCGGCGGCCGCCGCTCCCGACGCCCACCACCCCGGTCTGCCGCCTGCCGGCCACGTCGCCCCGCCGCCCCGCCCAGGCTGCCAGCCACCCAGCCCAGGACACGTCGCTACGGCCGCCCCCTCCCCTGTGGCGGCCGCCGAGCCCCGCCGTGAGGTAGGCCGCGGCACCGCACACTACATCTACATCTACCTTCGGGATTAGTTTTAGACCTGAATAATTGTTATTTGGTGCCAGCATTGAGCATGAACATTATATCTGGATCTTGTTTGATGCGAGATGGTTATTCATTTAAATCAGAGAATAATGGTTGTTCTATTTATATGAGTAATATCTTTATGGTCATGCACCCTTGACGAGTGGTCTATTTTTGTTGAATCTCGATCGGGGTGATACACATATTCATAATATTGATGCCAAAAGATACAAAGTTAATAATGATAGTGCAACATATTTGTGGCACTGCCATTTAGGTCATATTGGTGTAAAGTGCATGAAGAAACTCCATGCAAATGGGCTTTTGGCATCACTTGATTATGAATCGCTTGATGCTTGCGAACCATGCCTCATGGGCAAGATGACTAAGACTCCGTTCTCTGGAACAATGGGGTGAACCATTGACTTATTGGCGGTCCGATGAGTGTTGAGGCTCGCGGCGGGTATCGTTATTTTCTGACCTTCACAAATGATTTGAGCAGTGGGTATATCTACTTAATGAAACACAAGTCTGAAACATTTGAAAAGTTCAAAGAATTTTAGAGTGAAGTGGAAAATCATTGTAACAAGAAAATAAAGTTTCTACGTTCTGATCGTGGAGGCGAATATTTAAGTTACGAGTTTGGTCTTCATTTAAGACAATGTGGAATAGTTTCGCAACTCACGCCACCTGGAACACCATAGCGTAATGGTGTGTCCGAACGTCGTAACCATACTTTATTAGATATGGTGCGATCTATGATGTCTCTTACCGATTTACCACTCTCCTTTTGGGGTTATGCATTAGAGACAGTTGCATTCACGTTAAATAGGGCACCATCTAAATCTGTTAAGACGACACCACACAAACTATGGTTTCACAAGAAACCTAAGTTGTTGTGTTCTTAAAGTTTGGGGTTGCGATGCTTATGTGAAAAAGCTTCAGCCTAATTAGCTCGAACCCAAATCGGATAAGTGCATCTTCATAGGATACCCAAAAGAAACTGCTGGGTACACCTTCTATCACATATCCGAAGGCAAGATATTTGTTGCTAAGAATGGATCCTTTCTAGAGAAGGAGTTTCTCTCGAAAGAAGTGAGTGGGAGGAAAGTAGAACTTGATAAGGTAATTGTACCTTATCTTGAATTGGAAAGTAGTTCATCACAGAAAATTGTTCCTGTGATGCCTACACCAATTAGTGAGGAAGCTAATGATGATGATCATGAAACTTCAGATCAAGTTACTACCAAAGCTCGTAGGTCAACCAGAGTATGTTCCGCACCAGAGTGGTACGGTAATCCTATTATGAAAGTCATGTTACTAGACCATGATGAACCTACAAACTATGAGGAAGCGATGATGAGCCCAGATTCCGCGAAATGGCTTCAGGCCTTGAAATCTGAGATGGGATTGTCGGTGTCAAAACCGACTGATCTTGGGTAGGGGGTCCCGAACTGTGTGTCTGAGGATCGAAGGTAACAGGAGGCAGGGGATACGATGTTTACCCAGGTTCAGGCCCTCTTAATGGAGGTAATACCCTACTTCCTGCTTGATTGACTTTGATGAGTATGGGGGTGTCGGTGTCAAAACCGGCGGATCTCGGGTAGGGGGTCCCGAACTGTGCGTCAAAGGCGGATGGTAACAGGAGGCATGGGACACGATGTTTTACCCAGGTTCGGGCCCTCTTGATGGAGGTAAAACCCTACGTCCTGCTTGATTAATATTGATGATATGGGTATTACAAGAGTAGATCTACCACGAGATCAGAGAGGCTAAACCCTAGAAGCTAGCCTATGGTATGATTGTATGTTGCCCTACGGACTAAAACCCTTCGGTTTATATAGACACCGGAGGGGGCTAGGGTTACACAAGGTCGGTTACAAAGGAGGAGATACACATATCCGTATTGCCTAGCTTGCCTTCCACGCCAAGTAGAGTCCCATCCGAACACGAGACGAAGTCTTCAGTCTTGTATCTTCATAGTCCAACAATCCGGCCAAAGGATATAGTCCGGCTGTCCGGAGACCCCCTAATCCAGGACTCCCACAGTAGCCCCTGAACCAGGATTTCAATGACGATGAGTCTGGCGCAGTATTGTCTTCGGCATTGCAAGGCGGGTTCCTCCTCCGAATACACCATGGAAGAATTTGAATACAAGGATAGTGTCCGACCCCGCAAAATAAGTTCCACATACCACCGTAGAGAGAATAATATTTCCACAAATCCAATTTGCTGACTTGTTTTGGCAACACGACATTATGTCACGGCCCAGTGATTATTCGAACCGTTTCCTTTAACTAGCACCGCACATAACGCGAGGCAGTTTTTTGACACGTCTTGTCAAAGCAGAGATCGTGTCCCTTTATCACGGGATTCTCATCAATACGGGTGTGGGTAACCCAACCGCGCCATCGATTACGGTGCTTGGGGATAAGCAAGTTTTACCAGGCTAGTGGGGACGCATAGTTTCGTCCGCCCATATAAAGGGATAAGGATTTACCTTTTCATCTATGACTTCTTCCTCCTTTGCTCATCCAGTTTCGCACTCTCGAGCTCCAGCGCCCAAGTTCGCATTTCCCACCTCGACCTTCTCCAACCATGTCAGGAGCGGGAGGCAGGTGGATGGTCTCCTCCGTCACGGAGGGACACATCAAGAAGCTGAGGAGAGCCGGATACCTGCCCGACGACATCGCGCACCGGCTCCCAGAAGAGGGGCAGCTCATCCCCACCCCAGGCCCCATGAGAGGGTAGTGTTCCTTACCCATTTCCTCCGCGGACTAGGATTCCTTCTCCACCCATTCGTCCGGGGGCTCATGTTCTACTATGGCCTGGATTTCCACGATCTAGCCCCGAACTTCATCCTCAACATCTCGGCGTTTATCGTCGTGTGCGAGGCCTTCCTCCGCATCAAGCCCCACTTCAGCTTATGGCTGAAGACTTTTAATGTCAAGACGAAGGTAGTGAGCGGCCGCCAGGCGGAGTGCGGAGGCGCCATGGTAGGCAAGATGCCCAACGTCACATGGCTCGAGGGCTCCTTCGTGGAGACCATAAAGGGGTGGCAATCGGGGTGGTTCTACATCACCGAGCCGCGTGACCCTAAATGGGCAGCGCCCCCCCCCCCCGAGTTCCGATCTGGCTTCCCCACGTGGCTCACCTCCTGGCAAGAGAAGGGCCTGTCCTGGGGTAGTTTGGGAGAGCTGACAGGACTCCAAACATGTATTCAAAACATGGTGAACAAGAAGATCAAACTCGTCAATGTAGTCCAGGTCATGCTCAACCGCCGGATCCTCCCGTGCCAACAACGGGCTTTCAACTTGTGGGAGTTCGACCCGGCACAGCACCGAACTCTGAACAGGCTCTTCGACACAACTCCCGAAGATGCCTAGAGGGTGCTATTCAAGAGCGCCGAGGTTCCCCCTCCCGCTACTGAGGATCACGGATTCAGTGCAAAGCGCCAAGCCAGCGCGGTAAGCTGCTCTACCTCTTACAGGATACTTGTTTTTCATAGTTTGACTCCATGCGGGATCTAAACTCCCGTACCTTTGACAGGATTGGCAGGAGACGGCCGGACAGATCGACTGTCCGACTCCTTTGCCCGAAGGCCCAGTAGACGCTCTCCTGGCAAAGATGTTGACTCCGGCTCCTTACACGGTGCCGGAGAAGACCAAGAAGGCCAAGGGAACCCGAAAGAGTTCCCGACGCCAGGCATCATCGGACTCACCGTCCGAGGACTCTACGGCGCAATCCTCCCCCGAAGACGAGGAGGCAGAAGAAGATGCTCCCCCTCTAGACGAGGGAAACAAGAAAAGGAAGGCCGCCCCAACTGGGGAGGCCGAAGGGTCCAAGAAGGAAAGGACTCTCCTTCCGGACAGCTCTACCACCGCCGCCGATGGCGAAGATGAGTGGCTGCCCAGGGCCAAGCCCCTGGGGAAGTCGTAAGTATTCGGATACTAGAGTAACTCATAGCATTCCTTTGTCGCACTGCTTCACCTAACGCCGAATATGATTATGCAGGCCGCCACGAGCCCGTATCGATGTATCGTCGGACGGCTCCCTGGGCTCGTCGGATATGGATAGCGATCCAGTTCTGACCGCCACCTCCCCTCACCCTGCGGACGACGCCGAGGTATTGCCTCAAGAGGCACCGGGTCGAGGGGAGAGAGTCCCGGAGGCGCCTCAAGGTGGCCTTCCGGACTCTGGGAGCAGAGGGGACAAGGCCCTAAGGGCTCTGAGTTCGTCCCTCAGCCAAACACCGCGCCGGAACCTCCAGTGGTTCTAGACTCGGGCAGGCGGCCTCCTTCTACGAGGGGCAAGACGCCTGTATCGGTGACCTCTGTCCATCCAGAGGCACCGGCAATCTGCTGGAAGCACTTCACAGCGCTTCCATCGACGAGGAGCACCGCACTATTATGAGTGCGGTGATCCAGAAGGTTCAGTCCGCCAAGAGAGGATTGACTGAAGCCTGTGCCAGCCTTCTAACAAGCTTTGAGGTAAGTGTAACACCCTCGATGCGGCTATATCTCCCACGTGTCGAAGCACGACTTAGAGGCATAACCGCATTGAAAGCAATGTCGCAAGTGAGGTAATCTTCGCAAACAACCCATGTAATACAATAAGGGAAAAGATACATAGTTGGCTTACAATCGCCACTTCACACAAATACATGAATAAAGCATTACATCATCCAGATACAAACAAGGTCCGACTATGGAACCAAAATAAAAGAAGACTACCCCAAATGCTACACAGATCCCCGTTCGTCCCAACTGGGATCAACTGGAAATGGAACAACATAACAAACACGATCTTCATCGAACTCCTCCTTGAGCTTAGGTTGCATCGTCTGCACGGTTTCATCGGCACCTGCAAACTGGTTTTGGAAGTATCTGTGAGTCACGGGGACTCAGCAATCTCACGCCCTCGCGGTCAAGACTATTTAAGCTTGTAGGTAAGGCAAAGGTGTGAGGTGGAGCTGCAGCAAGCGACTAGCATATATGGTGGCTAACATACGCAAAAGAGAGCGAGAAGAGAATGCAAAGCACGGTCGAGAAACTATGACCAAGAAGTGATCCTAGAACAACCTACGTCAAGCATAACTCCAACACCGTGTTCACTTTCCGGACCCCGCCGAGAAGAGACCGTCATGGTAACACACACGGTTGATGTATTTTAATTAAGATAAACTTCGGGTTTTCTACAACCGGACATTAACAAATTCCCATCTGCCCATAACTGCAAGCACGGCTTTCAAAAGTTCAAATCCCTGTAGGGGTGTCCCAACTTAGCCCATCACAAGCTCTCACGGTCAATGAAGGATATTCCTTTTCCCAGGAAGACCCGATCAGCTCGGAATCCCGGTTACAAGACATCCTCGACAGTGGTAAAACAAGTCTAGCAACACCGCCCGAATGTGCCGACAAATCCCGATAGGAGCTGCACATATCTCGTTCTCAGGGCACACTCAAATGATCTCTCCATACAACTAAAACCAAACCTCGAGTTTCCCCGAGGGGGCACTGCACAGGGCTCTAGTTTGGACCAACACTCAGAGGAGCACTGGCCCAGGGGGGGGGGGTAAAAATAATGATGACCCTTGAGTCTGCAGAACCCAAGGGAAAGAAAAGGCTAGGTGGCAAATGGTAAAACCAAGGTTGGGCATTGCTGGAGGAGTTTTATTCAAGGTGAACTGTCAAAGGGTTCCCATTATGACCCAACCGTGTAAGGAACGCAAAATCCGGGAACATAACACCGATATGACGGAAACTAGGGCGGCAAGAGTGGAACAAAACACCAGGCATAAGGTCGAGCCTTCCACCCTTTACCAAGTATATAGATGCATTAATTAAATAAGAGATATTGTGATATCCCAACAAAATATCCATGTTCCAACATGGAACAAACTCCAATCTTCACCTGCAGCTAACAACGCTATAAGAGGGGCTGAGCAAAGCGGTAACATAGCCAAACAACGATTTGCTAGGACAAGGTGGGTTAGAGGCTTGGCTCAACAATATGGGAGGCATGATAAGCAAGTGGTAGGTATCGCGGCATAGGCATAGCAAAAGAGCGAGCAACTAGCAAGCAAAGATAGAAGTGATTTCGAGGGTATGGTCATCTTGCCTAAAATCCCGCAAGGAAGAAGAACGAGTCCATGAAGAAGACAAACGGACGTAGTCGAATGGGTCCTCACAAACGCGACGTTATCGGAACCAACCCAAAAAAGCAACACCGGAAAGAAATACACCACAAAGTGAACAATCATCACATAAGCATGGCACGATGCACAAACAAGTATGATGCATGTCCGGTTTAATGAGGCATGGCATGGCAAAAAGCACAAGCAACCCTACAAATTAAGTGGAGCTCAATATGCAACTCCGTTGCATATTGACGGAACACCACATCAATTATTTAGTTCTCTCTTGGTTATGTACCCAACAATATTAAATGTTGTTAAACATGGCAAGAGGGTGAAGCAAATGAAAACTACCTATCTAGGCAAGTTTAAATGAGGCCGGAACAACAAACAACAAGTCTGGAAACTCCTCATGTGCATATTTTAGGTTTTGGTACTGTTCTGCCCTAAAACAATTTTAGAGTTATTAAACATGCAAAGTAAGGCCACCGTGTTAAACTAGGCATTTTTCAACCCCATTTACATATAAAGTTTATTTAAAACCGAGCTACGGTTATTTAGTTATGAATTAAATCATTTTAACAAGTTATTTGAGCAAATTTAAACAAACAACATTTTGAGCATTTCAAACATGGATGAAAGTGGCAAATTATTAATCTACACAAAATTCTAAGCATTTTTCATATATAAAGTTTTTACAAATGATGCACGGTTTGTGAGTTATTAAATGCATGTTGCTGAGGGACTTTTCTGCAAAACTGTGTTCTCTGGAAAAATAGCTAAAACACATAACCTAAAAAAACTACACAGGCCGGATCTGGAACAGGGACCGAATTAGGTGGATCTAGGCTGCTCACATTGGGCCACATGGCCTGAAGCGGAGAAGGCATGTCGCCGGGCCTTGCGGGGGGAGCTTGGTGCTGCGCTGCGCTGCGTTGACCACGCGGAATCGAAGCAGATGAACCTGCTTCGCTCGATGCAGAGGAATAGGCAGCAGAAACCGGCCTTGGCGAGTCGACGGGTTCAGCAGAGCGTAGGGGTCGCAGGTCAACAGAGGTGGCGCTCGGCTGGGTCAACGCCGGCGCGAGGTAGAGTTGGACTTGGCGCGGCGGTTCCAGGGACTTGGCGGGGCTCCAGGATGGTGCGGCGGCGGATCCGGGCAGTCGAGGCATGGCGGCGCTGCAGTTCACGAGGCAGGCGCACGGGCGGAGCTGGAGGCCATGGCGGCGGCGGTCGGAGCACCCACGGCGGCAAGGACGAAGCAGGGGTGACCCGAGGTCGCAGGTGATCCGGGCGGTGCAGGGGCTTGCGGCTCGGCGCGGGGCTCACCCATCCATGGCGGCGGCGTCCTGGTGGCTTCCTGTAGAGAGAGGCGAGAGGGAGTTGATGGTGAGGAGTGAGGACGGGGGAGAAGAGAAAGGAGGGAGCACGGGGAGCAGGGAGAGGGCAATGGCCTGGCGATGGCGCTGGTCTCCTGCAGCGCACGGGGAAGCCGATGCACGGAGCTTGGTGGCGAGGACGATGCAGAGGTGCGCGCGAGGTGCTCGTTGTCCTGCTCGATCAGGAGCGAAACAGGTAGGTGGCGCGACTGGCCTGGTTCGGCTGCTCGGTGTTCGTGATCCATTCGGGATCATGCCGAGGAGGGAGAGGAGGCACGGAGGCAGATCGGGAGGAGGGAGTGGCTGGTTGCATGCGGGTGGAAATTGGGCGGCGCGGAAAAACAGGGAGGTGGTCGGAGGCTGATTGGAGAGGTGGATCTGGGATGATCCCGAGGGGAACCAGAGAGAGTGGCGGCGGAGGGATTCAGAGGATGGGACAAGATAGGCTAGGGTTTGATTTGATATTTATATCAGATGAGTTTTGGGTTAGGGGCTAACTCGTCCCTCCGATCACAATTGGACGATCGCGAAAAAATATATATTAGGAAGTCCAATTATCAAAACGGAGACATTTTGTAGATGTTTGGGGATGATCCGGACACGACGGTAGCGACAGTCCGGGTCGGGTCCAGGACAGCTTTCGGGAGCGCGCGAGGAGGGCCGTGGGCTGACGAGAGAGGTTAGGTTGGACATGGGGGTAGGTAGTGGGCTGTGTAGACGTTCTCGAGCTGAGAGAAGGGAAGAGAGGGAGGCCCGGCGACTGTTTGCGGAGACCAAAAACGTCCGACGTGTGCCCAGCTATAATGCTGCTATAGTTTAATGTTGGGGCGTCAAACGGACTCCGAATGCGATGAAACTTGGCAGGCGACCTACTAACAACATAACAACACCGCATGCCAACTTTCAACCCCTTCTGAGAACATTTTCCGGCCACTTATAAAATAATATTTTGGACGTGCCGCGGGCGCGTGCGAGTGTGTCTGGGCTCCGAACGGACAACAGACGGAACTGGGGGACCCGGACGGATGCAAGTTTTGAAAACATGATGATGCAATGCGGATGATGACATGGCAAGATGCGACACGCAAGCAAATGACAAGGCAACAACAACGAATCACTGGAAGACACCTGGCACGTCGGTCTCGGGGCGTTACAGTAAGTGTTTAAAATATAGGAAAAATATTACCGCATAGACAGTAGCCCTTGATGCTCTGTTCGGTGTTCATAAAGAAAAGCCAAACAGAGGATCAACCAATATCGCAGGAGTCTAATATAAGTATGTCAATATGCGTATGCAGGCTTCGCTGCTGGCGTCAGCCGCATTGACTGCGGAGGTCACCGTACTGAAGCAGGACCTTAAAGGGTCCCAGGACGAGCCCGACCTTGCCAAGAGGCAGCTCGTGGAGAACAAAGGTAAGTAGTACCTAGTCTATGGAGATGTATAAAAAGAATGCGATTGCAAAATTACAGGATCATCATGAATTTGCCAGGGGCCACGGCCGAAGTGGTGACCCTAAAGCAAGCCCTGTCCGAGGCCAAAGATAAAGCGGCCAAGGAGCGCACCGAGCGAGAAAGGCAAGAGGCTCGGGTGGGCGAGGTGCAGCAAGAGCTCCAGGCTCTCGTGGCGAAGAACGAGGCGTTGGAGCTTGACTCGAAGACACGAGAGTCTGAGCTTGCCGCCGCCCTCGAGAGCGCAAAAAGTGCCAAGGCCGAAGCCCAAAAGGCCCTCCAGGAGATTGACGCAGTGAAGACGATAGTGGCGGGTAAGGCATTCTATATGCAAAGCAAGCATGTAAAAGTAAATTACGGATTACTTACCCGAATTCGGAGCTCTCCAAAAGCATTCGCAGATTTGCCCCGCAGCGTGTCCGATGCCGCACAATTTTACCAAGCCGAGGAGGGAAGCTCAACGGAGAAGTTGTTCTGGGCCCAGTATACTGGGACCGAACACCCAGTGTCTGTGAGCGACCAGCTAAAGCAGCTGGTCGAGTTGCACAAGGCGGCCGAACAGGCCATGAAGGGCTTTATAGTCCGGATGTGGCCTGGCAACGTCCTTCCGAACAGCTACTTCGGCCTAGTGAGGCGGCTTGTGGATGCCTGCCCGCGGCTGGAGGTCGTCAAGCGTTCCGTCTGCATTGAAGGTGCACGCCGGGCTTTTGCCCGTGTGAAGTTGCAATGGGTCAAGCTAGACGCCGTGAAGCTGATCAAGGAAGGGCCGCCGGAGGGCAAGGAGCATCACCACCCCGAGATGTACTACGAGGGTGTTTTGAAGGGTGCCCGTCTCATAGCAGACGAGTGCACGAAAGATGTAATATTTGAGTGAAACTTGCTCGTGTGATCCTGTATTCATGAAAACTTGTTCATATGCGCTATGCAACATTTATTTGAATTTAAAATATTACCTTCTGTTTGGCTGTTTATCCAATCTGAGAGATGGCTAGTCCTCGGCTTCTGCCCCCATGCCGCGAGTGCTAGGGTGTTCGGGATAAACCTGAGCACTCTTGTTCCCATTTTTGGGTCCTTCGAGGGAGGTGCTCAGCACAACGAACAAGGCAACCGGACTAATAATGCTTTATCACTCTCACTTAGCCATAGAATTCTATAATTTTAAATTTTGGCGAAGCCCCTGGTATTTGGAAGACCAAATTCGGGGCACGATACACGCCTTTAAGCCGGACAGGGCCGGCCCCTCAATCTAAGCGGCATAAGTCTTTAGGGACTTGAAACCTCGCCGAACAGCGACCAGTCTCTCGCCTTATCATGACAGTCAATTTTAGCTTTCTCTACTGAGGTGCTCAGCCCAGCAGAACCAGGGCACAATCGCAGTAGTTCTCCTAGCGCTACCTTAGCCGATAGAGCGGAACGTAAGGTACCAAAACATAGGAGCCGGGCAAACCCAACATTTGACCAAAGACATGATTCGGAGTTGATGCATATAATGCTATAAGTTCGGGGTGCCGCACTTGTGAAAGTGTTCGAACTTCTCACACCATATTGTAGGTACTTAAGCCCCTGGTGTATTGCCCGTACCAAAGTGTACGGTTGCAAGGTGTCGTTAATGAACACACACACACACACACACACACACACACACACACATATATATATATAACAAGAATGCAATAATAGTCATAATGTATGCATTGTTTATTCAAAAAGGTGCGTTAAAGCAGAATGATACAGATAGTGCGATAAGCAAAAAGTGGGACTATGTCCCTTCCAAGGGCAAGCTGAGGAATAGTATTAAAGCAAGTATTTCGCTCGTTATCGTAATCCACCTGGGAATTCCATGGTGTGACGTAGCTTTCCGCCTCCTTGGTTGCTGCATCATGTGTTCGGCAATCATGCTGCCGGACGGGGTTTCCAGAGATTAAGGTCCTGAAAAAGAGAAAAATAACAAAGCGGGAAGCCCCTAGTGCGGTTTAAGCCGCGTCTTGGGGCGTGCCGCAATTGTGCCCTCCTCCCCACCTGTGCCCATGGTATTTTTAATGCGTAATTATGTACGCGTGGCACGAGTTTTGCCGTTTGGCTGGGACTGGGGTGGGGGCCGCATTGCTACGCGAGCTCAGATCATGCCAGGTGGTCTAGTTGTCGATTACTCCGAGCGCGCTTGAAGGTGTCCGGGTCTTGAAACGCCAAACTGGTGGACTGCCTTGAGAGGCTGCTTTGCGCTTCTGCTGCGAGGGCCGCAGTGTGCTCCTCCATTCGGAGAGAGCGCTTTGTGTTTCCATTGACTGTAATAACCCCACGAGGTCCTGGCATCCTGAGCTTGAGGTATGCATAATGCGGTACCGCATTGAATCTCGCAAATGCGGTTCGCCCGAGCAGTGCGTGATAACCACTGCGGAACGGGACTATATCGAAGATTAATTCTTCGCTTCGGAAATTATCCGGGGATACGAAGACCACTTCCAGTGTAATTGAACCTGTGCAATGGGCCTCTACACCTGGAATGACGCCATTAAAGGTCGTTTTTGTGGGTTTGATCCTTGAGGGATCTATACCCATTTTACGCACTGTGTCCTGGTAAGCAGGTTCAGGCTACTGCCGCCATCCATAAGGACTCGAGTGAGGTGAAATCCATCAATAATTGGGTCTAGGACCAGTGCGGCAAATCCGCCATGACGGATACTAGTGGGGTGGTCCTTGCAATCGAAGGTGATCAGACAGGAGGACCATGGGTTGAACTTTGGGGCGACTGGCTCCAACGCATATACGTCCCTGAGCGCATGCTTCGCTCCCTCTTGGGGATGTGGGTTGCGTATATCATGTTCACCGTCCGCACTTGTGGGGGAAACCTCTTCTGTCCTCCGGTGTGTGGCTGCCGGGGCTCTTCCTCGTCATCGCTATGTGGCCCCTTATCCTTGTTTTCGGCAATTAACTTGCCGGCCTGCTTGAACACCCAACAATCCATGTTGGTGTGATTGGCTGGCTTGTCTGAGGTGCCGTGTATTTGACACGAGCGATCGAGTATACGGTCCAAACTGGACGGGCCCGGCGTACTTTGTTTGAATGGCTTTTTCCGCTGACCGGGTTTAGAGCCTTTGAATCCGGCATTGACTGATGTATCCTCAATATTATCGCTGTTAATGTGGCGCTTATGTTTGTTGCGGCGTGACCTGCTATTGCTATCCTTGGTATCCGAAGTACCATGGTTCTTTGATATATTGTTACTGCGAGCCAGCCAGCTGTCTTCTCCCACACAAAAACGGGTCATGAGTGTCGTGAGGGCTGCCATAGATTTCGGCTTTACCTGACCAAGGTGCCAGGCTAGCCACTCGTCGCGGATGTTGTGTTTGAAAGCTGCTAGGGCCTCTGCATCCAGACAGTCGATGATTTGATTTTTCTTTGTTAGGAACCGAGTCCAGAATTGCCTGGCCAATTCTTCTGGCTGCTGAATTATGTGGCTCAAGTTATCGACATCTGGTGGTCACACATAAGTGCCCTGAAAGTTGTCGAGGAATGCGGCTTCCAGATCTTCCCAACAACTAATGGACTCTGCTGGCAAGCTGTTAAGCCAATGCTGCGCTGGTCCTTTGGGCTTTAGTGGGAGGTATTTGATGGCGTGTAAGTCATCACCGCGGACCATGTGGATGTGGAGGAGGAAATCCTCGATCCATACCGCAGGATCTGTTGTGTCGTCATATGATTCAATATTTACAAGTTTGAAACCTTCTAGGATTTGATGATCCATTACTTCGTCTGTGAAGCATAAGGGGCGTGCGGCGCCTCTGTATTGGGCTATATCGCAACGCAGCTCGAATGGGTCTTGCCCGTTGTGTTCGGCCCGGCCGGATTTACTTTTACTGTATCCGACGTGACGTTTATCGTCTCGCATAGTGGCGCGCCCTCGTGATCCGTAGATCGATCTTGCATGTTTTGCTTTTTCCTCCAGTATGTCTCGCAGGTCTGGTGTGTTTCCCCATGCTTTTTTATTTGAATGGCGTCGAGGTGCACGCTGAGCTTTTGGCTGGAATGCCTCTCTATCACGACCGCGAGGTGGCCGATCAGCCGTGTCATACGCTTCTTCCTCTAGTCGAGGTAGCAACCTGCATTTTGGGTAACTCTTGGAGGGGCGCTTGAGTTTATATTCCTCGGCCGCGGGGACTTCAGTCCATCTGTCAGCTAGCAGATCTTGATCAGCTTGAAGTTGCTGCTGCTTTTTCTTAAGGCTATTTGTTGTGGCCATAAGCCGGTGCTTGAAGTGCCCTTGTTCGACAGGATCCTCTGGTACGGCGAATTCATCATCGCCGAGGCCCGCCTCGTCTTCGGAGGGGGACATGTAATTATCATCCTCCGCCTCTCCATCTGCCGCTCTCTCAGGAGGGCTGGCTCCTCCATCCTCCTGCTCTAAATCTTTCTGGAGGGGATTGTCTTCAGCACTATCCGGAGTGTTATTACCACCAGTGTCGGTATCACCACTTTTGCTTTGGCGGGACTTAGAGCGGCACCGCTGACTTCGGTGCTTGGGTTGCTTCTTGGAGGGGTCATCCTCCGTTGTCTCGTCGCCATTGCTTTCTTTGGGTGTATCCACCATGTATATATCGTATGATGAGATGGCTGTCCAGTGCCCTGTGGGAAGTGGTTCCTCTTCCTCTCCCGCATCATCGTCCATACCATCGATATCTTCACAGTCGAAGTCGAGCATGTCGGTTAAGTCATCGACAGTGCCTACTAAGTGGGTGGTGGGTGGGCCATGAATTTCTTCGTCGTCCGCATCCCAGTCCTGCCGGACATAGTTCGGCCAGGATCCTCCTGACAAGGAGAGAGACCTTAATGAGTTTAGTATATCGCCGAAGGGCGAGTGCTGAAAGATATCCGCGGAGGTAAACTCCATGATCGGCGCCCGACCAGATTCGATAGGAACAGGCGCAAGCAGTTCGGAGTCCGTGGCCGGAGAAGGACCCGACAGTTTGACAACACGGCTCTCGTGCAAGGTAAGGTCGATGTTCGGCTCGATCACCGCTGAGGGTAAGGCCTCCGTGGCAGGGTCCATCCACCTATCCGTGGAAGGCGCAACTGGCTCCGAATTGAGGGTTGGAGCGGCTGCCGGTGCGATCTTAACACTGTCTGATGGTAGAGTGCCCAACCTTGGTTTTACCATTTGCCACCTAGCCTTTTCTTTCCCTTAGGTTCTGCAGAATCAAGGGTCATCTTATTTTAACCCCCCCGGGCCAGTGCTCCTCTGAGTGTTGGTCCAAACCGTCAGCCGCCGGTGGCTACCAGGGGCAACTCTGGGCTGGCCTACCGGAAGTTTGGACAATCTGAGTGTGCCTTGAGAACGAGATATGTGCAGCTCCTATCGGGATTTGTCAGCACATTCAGGCGGTGTTGCTGGTCTTGTTTTAACCTGTCGAAGTGTCTTGAGTTACCGAGATACTGAGTCTGATCGGAACGTCTTGGGAGGAGGCCTATTCCTTCGTTGACCATGAGAGCTTGTCATGGGCTAAGTTAGGACTCCCCTGCAGGGATTGAACTTTCGGAAGCCGTGCCCGCGGTTATGGGCAAATGGGAATTTGTTAATGTCTGGTTGTAGAAAACTTAACCTTAATTAATTAAAATGAATCAACCGAGTGTGTTACCGTGATGGCCTCTTCTCGGCGGAGTCCGGGAAGTGGACACGGTGTTGGAGTTATGCTTGCGCAGGTTGTTCTTCTAGCTTCTCGCTCGCGCCTTGCCTCCTCTTCTCGCTCTATTTTGTGTATAAGATAGCCACCATATATGCTAGACGCTTGCTACAGCTCCACATACACTTTGCCTTATCCATTCCTATAAGCTTAAATAGTCTTGATCGCGAGGGTGCGAGATTGCTGAGTCCCGTTGGCTCACAGATACTATAATTCCAGATGCAGGTCCAGGTGATTACGGTCCAGGTGACGATTACGAGCTCAAGTGGGAGTTCGACGAGGACTCTTAGCGTTATTATGTTTCCTTTCCCGATGATCAGTAGTGGTGCCTAGTTGGGGTTTGATTCAGGGCCTTGTCGCATGTTGGGTTTTCTTCTATTTTTGGCGCCGTAGTCGGGCCATGAGTGTTTGTATGATGGATGTTATTTATGTACTCTGATGTGACGTGGCGAGTGTAAGCCAACTAGGTATCTCCCCCTTTTATCATATATTACATGGGATGTTGTAATGATTGCCTAACTTGCGACATTGCTTTCAATGCGGTTATGTCTCTAAGTCGTACCTCGACACATGGGAGCTATAGCCGCATCGAGGGCGTTACAAGTTGGTAATCAGAGCCTTCCCTGACCTTAGGAGCCCCATTGCTTGATCGTTTTTAGCAGCCGAGTTGTGTCTAGAAAATGTTTTGAGTCATTTAGGATTTATACATCGGAGAGCTTAGGAATTCTTTTTACTTCCCAGTCTCCTCATCGCTCTGGTAAGGCATCCTGACGTAGAGTTTTGACTCTTCTCCTCTCAAATTTCAATAAAAAAATTTTAGGATCACGCGAGTATCCTGGATTTGTTCCGATGGCTTATGATGAGAATACTGTCTTGGTGCCTCCTGTCAGGGGTTTAGTGGAAGTGTCCCGGGGAGTAGAGCTCTGAGGTGTTGTCATCATAATTTTATCGTTGCAATTCTGGAATACTTGAGATATGTTCGCCGACATCGAAAATCTCTTTTATGCAGTTCGTTGGTGAGATAACCTCGACACCACCCAGTACTGGGCGGGAGTTCGGGAGTATCGCCATAACTTGTATAACGGATGCTTTTCGAAGGTTGAGGTAGATGGTTTCCGAAGTTTTCTTGGTTATGTGTTGAAGGATGGATATAGCTGGATGTAGGATTTGCTAGTTTGGGTGAGATATTATGCTTCCCCTGTATCCCCAACACCTGATTGCACAACCGGAAAAGTTCGGGAGTTTCATACGTGGGAATTCTAGTAGCTCTAGTTCTTCTTCCACGGATATTGGTTTGAGATTGGGATTTCTTACCGATTATTCGTTCTTGATCCGTACCTTGTTGATTTATTTCTCTACCTTAATTCTATGTGGCTTCTCAATTTATGGATATGTGACCATTTGAAGAGGAATGCATTCGTTCATTTTGTTCGGATGTGAAGACTACATGTTGCAATTTTCATTCCATTGGATTCAGCTTCAATATTATCTGTCAATGTGCTAATGGTGGTCAACCTCTTCAGGATGGCTCCCGCTAAGAGCACCAGTCAGAACCAGAATCAAGATCCGCCACCACCTCCACCTCCTCCGGAGGCATGGCAAGCTGTGATGGCCGCAACCAATGCAAACACTCAGCTGATCATGCAAATTCTCCAAGAGCGCAATCAAGGCAGTCAAGGGAATCAAGGCAGCAATCAGAGTCACTTTGCTACACTCAACCAGTTCCTTGCTAACGGGCCAAAGACTTTCAGTAATTGTGTTGAGGCAACCGATGCTGACGATTGGCTTGTGGATCTGTGTAAGCATTTCGAGTGCAGTAACGTCAGGCCTGAGGACTTTGTCAAGTTCGCTTCCTTCCAACTCAAAGATCAAGCTGCAGAATGGTTCCAGCAGTATAAGGATTCCAGAGGTGGACGTGTTATCACTTGGGATGATTTCCGTCGAGATTTCCGAGCTCACCATATTCCGCAGAGCGTGGTTGAAAGCAAGCGTGAGGAATTCCGCAATCTGAAGCAAGGGTCTTTGTCTGTCTATGACTACAACAAATTGTTCCAGAAGCTTGCCCGCTTTGCCAAGCAGGACGTGCCTGATGAGAAGAGCATGATATATCAGTTCAGGGGTGGTTTCAGAGAAGATATTCAACTCACTCTTGTTATCTTCGAGCCCTTGAGATACGATGAGTTCTACAACATGGCACTGAAGCAAGAGGCTGCTCAGTTGAGGTGTGATGCTTCCAGGAAGCGAGTCAGAGATGTTACTCCTTCTTCCTCTACTCAAGTGGCCAAGCAGCAGAAGTTTTGGCTTCCTCCTCCTCCGTTCCGTCAGCCGTATCAGCAGAAGAGCAAAGGTGGCAGTGGTTCTTCCCACCCACCCAACCCTAGCTTTCAGAACAAGACTTCGTCTCAAGCTCCAAGACCGAGTGCTCCGTATCACCGTCCGCTTTCAGAGGTCACGTGCAACAAGTGCCAACAGAAGGGTCACTATGCCAACAAATGTCTCAACCAGAGGCGCCTTCCTCCTCCTCCTCCTATCAGACCGGCAAGTACAGCTGTGGTCAAGCATAACCCCAAGCATGCCAAGGTCAATTTGATGAATGCAGCTCAGGCAGAGGACTCGTCAGATGTGATCATGGGTAACCTTCCTGTTAACGATGTTCCTGCAAAAGTTCTTTTTGACACTGGTGCATCGCATTGCTTCATCTCAAAACCTTTTGCATCTAAGCATGAGTTGACTTCCCAAGTTATGCATAAACCGTTAGCAGTCGTCTCTCCGGGTAAATGTTTGCTTGCTAATCACGAGATTCCGGATATTTCTATCATGATGGGTGATTTCAAGTTTCTGGCTTCTCCAATGGTTCTTGGTAACTCGGATATTGATCTTATTCTCGGAATGGATTGGCTTTCTAAGCACAAGGCTCAGCTTGATTGTGCAGCTAGGCAGATTTAATTGACTCATTCGTCTGAGGATGTAATTGTCTTTGCCGCTCGGGATAATACCATCCGTCTGTTTTCTCTCAATGAGAAGGGTGAATTGGATGCCATCTCTCAAATTCCAGTCATTTGCGAATATCAAGACGTCTTTCCAGAAGAGCTCCCAGGAATACCTCCGCACCGGCCAGTTGAATTCGTTATTGAACTTGAGCCTGGCACGGAACCTGTATGCAAACGTCCTTACAAGCTCGAACCTGAAGAGTTGAAGGAGCTGTAGAAGCAACTCGATGAGCAAGAAAGAATGGGTCTCATCCGGCCTAGTACTTCTCCGTGGGGTTGTGGTGTTCTTTTTGTGAAGAAGAAGGATGGAACGGACCGACTTTGTCTTGATTACCGTCCAGTGAACAAGAAGACCATCAAGAACAAATACCCACTTCCCAACATCAATGAGCTGTTCGAGCAACTCAAAGGTGCCCAAGTATTCTCCAAGCTTGATCTCCGTATGGGTTATCACCAGATTCGCATTCGTGAAGAAGATATTCCCAAGACAGCATTCAGAACAAGCTTTGGTTCATATGAATACACTGTCATGTATTTTGGCCTCGCCAACGCTCCTCCGACGTTCTCTCGCATGATGAATTTCATCTTCAACGCCTACACCAATGACTTCGTTTTGGTCTATCACGATGACATTCTGGTTTTCTCGAAGAACAAGGAAGATCATGGCAAGCACTTGCGTTTGGTTCTCGATAAGCTCAGGGAACATCAGTTCTATGCCAAGTTCTCCAAGTGTGAATTTTGGCTCGATGAGGTTCTTTATCTTGGTCATATCATCTCTGCCAAGGGCATTTCCGTGAATCCCGAGAAGGTATCCGCAATTGTGAATTGGGAACCTCCTCAGAACGTGAAACAACTCCGCAGTTTTCTCGGTCTCGCAAGCTATTGCCGAAGATTCGTTGAAAACTTTTCTAAGATCGCGAAGCCTCTCTCTAATCTTCTCCAGAAGCACGTCAAGTACGTTTGGTCTCCAGAGTGTGATGTTGCTTTCAACACTTTGAAAGAGAAGTTGATCACTGCTCCAGTTCTGACTCCGCCTGATGAATCCAAGCCGTACGAGGTCTTTTGTGATGCCTCTCTCCAAGCTCTTGGCGCTGTATTGATGCAAGAGAAGAAAGTTGTTGCTTATACATCTCGCCAGTTGAAGCCTAATGAGAAGAACTACCCCACTCATGATCTCGAGTTGGCGGCAGTTGTGCATGCCCTTTTGACTTGGAGACATCTTCTATTGGGAAGAAAAGTGGACATTTTCACCGATCACAAGAGTCTCAAGTACATCTTCACTCAGCCTAATCTCAACCTAAGGCAAACTCGATGGGTCGAAATGATTCAAGAGTATAATCCGAGTATTGAGTATACTCCAGGCAAGGCCAATGTGATTGCTGATGCTTTGAGCAGAAAGGCCTACTGCAACAGTCTGATTCTCAAGCCTTATCAACCCGAGCTTTGTGAAGCTTTCCGCAAACTTAATCTGCAAGTTGTTCCTCAAGGTTTCCTCGCCAACCTTCAAGTCTCTCCTACCTTAGAAGACCAGATTCGCCAAGCCCAACTTCTTGATGCTATGGTGAAAAAGGTGAAGATTGGGATTGCCAAGAGTCAGTCCAAGTACAAGTGCTACCGCCTTGATGACAAGGACACTCTCTTCTTCGAGGATCGTATAGTTGTGCCCAAAGGTGAACTTCGTAAAGTGATTATGAACGAGGCTCAAAATTCTCTTCTCTCCATCCACCCTGGGAGCACGAAGATGTATCAGGACCTTAAGCAAGCTTATTGGTGGACTCGAATGAAGCGTGAGATCGCTCAATTCGTGAATGAATGTGATGTCTGCAGAAGAGTGAAGGCAGAACACCAAAGGCCAACAGGTCTCCTCCAACCTCTTGCCATTCCAGAATGGAAGTTTGACCACATTGAAAGGGACTTCGTGACTGGGTTTCCAAAGTCCAAGCGTGGCAATGATGCTATATTCGTTGTCATCGACAAACTCACCAAAGTGGCTCATTTTCTGCCTATCAAGGAGTCGATCATTGTAGCTCAATTGGCGGAACTCTATACCTCTTGCATTGTCTCTCTGCACGGTATTCCTCAAGTGATCTCTTCAGACCGTGGCAGCATCTTTACCTCGAAGTTTTGGGATTCTTTCCAGAAGGCCATGGGCACCAACATCCGCTTCAGCACTGCTTTCCATCCTCAAACAAGCGGTCAAGTCGAGCGTTCCAACCAGATTCTTGAAGATATGCTCTGGGCTTGTGTGATCTCCTTCAGCATGAAGTGGGAGGATTGTCTTCCTTATGCTGAATTCTCATACAACAACAGTTTTCAAGCAAGTTCGGGCAAGGCCCCATTTGAAATTCTTTATGGCAGGAAGTGCCGTACCCCTCTCAACTGGTCTGAAACCAGTGAACGTCAGCTGCTGGGTAATGACTTAATCACAGAAGCAGAAGAAATGTGCAAAGTCATTCGTGATAACCTCAAAGCAGCCCAATCCCGCCAGAAGAGCTACTATGATAGTAAGCACCGTGATTTGGCGTTCGAGCTCAGAGATCATGTTTACCTCCGCGTCTCTCCTATGAAAGGTACTCGTCGCTTCGGTATCAAAGGGAAGCTTGCCCCTAGATACGTGGGACCTTTCAAGATTGTCAGCAAGAGAGGCGACCTCGCCTATCAACTCGAGCTTCCTTCAAACTTTGCAAATGTTCATGATGTGTTCCACGTCTCTCAGCTTCGAAAGTGCTTCAAGACTCCTGACCGCACCGTCAACTTCGAGGACATTGAGCTCCAAGAAGATCTCTCTTATCGTGAGCACCCAGTTGCTATTCTTGAAGAAACTGAACGCAAGACTCGCAACAAGTCAATCAAATTTCTCAAAGTCATGTGGTCACACCATTCCGACCGTGAAGCTACCTGGGAACGCGAGGATCACCTCCGTTCTGAGTACCCGGAGTTCTTTCAGTCCTAGATCTCGGGACGAGATCTTTTCGTAGTGGTGGAGTGTTGTAACACCCCGGATGTAACTTTCCCAATTTGTACTCCTACTCTTGCCGTTTCCGGCGTTAAGTTATATTTATTTCTCGGGTTCGGGTCTTTATCTCCGTGTGTTGTTTTCGTTTTCATGCATCTCATATCATTTCATCATGTGCATTGCATTTGCATACGTGTTCATCTCTTGCATTCGAGCATTTTCCCCGTTGTCCGTTTTGCATTCCAGCGCTTCGTTCTCCTCCGGTGGCCATTTCTAGCTTTCTTTCGTGTGTGGGGATTAAACATTTCCGGATTGGACCGAGACTTGCCAAGCGGCCTTGGTTTACTACCGATAGACCGCCTGTCAAGTTTTGTATCATTTGGACTTTGTTTGATACTCCAACGGTTAACCGAGGGACCGAAAAGGCCTCGTGTGTGTTGCAGCCCAACACCCCTCCAATTTGGCCCAAAACCCACCAAACTCTGCTCCATGTCCTAGAGCGTTCGATCACGATCGCGTGGCCGAAAACCGCACCTCATTTGGACTCTCCTAGCTCTACTTATGCCTATTTATACCCCCTCCATTTTCAGATATCGTCTTCCCCCTCGAAACCCTAGTTCTAAAAAAAAAGATCCCCGCACCGACGGACGTATCCGCCCCCGGCCGGACAGCGTCCGCCGCCGCAGCCCGCCCACTCGCCAGCCGCCACGTGGCACGGACCACATCACCGCGCCGCCGAAGCCCGCCGGCCCGCGGGAGGCCCGCCCCTCGCCCCCACGG